>NW_010399091.1:63713-83808 GCF_000710305.1 Buceros rhinoceros silvestris | reverse complement strand
GCAATTTCAGTTTTATAGCTGCTCTCCTACAGAGAAGAAATTATTTAGTGATGATTTGCTTTCCTCTTTCTGAAGGATAGTCTTTCTATGGCTGAAAAATACTATTGAGATACCAAAGGTGAATTGAGCCTGGGGCTTCCATTTCCCTGACGTCTCCAGTGATCCCCGATAACAAATGACTGTGTTAATGGGCGGCTATTGCCCACAGTGCTGGAAGCCTATAGCTAGGCTCACTGAGTGTCTCTTGGGCCTATGTATAGGGTGAGCAGTGTTTTTCCCTTTACAGAAAATCAAGATGTTTGAGTTTTAAAGATGGTTATCCAGGAAAGAGTCAATGTGTTAAAATAATGATGCCTTATTGTCCAAGTACAACATGAGAAATTACAAGAAAAGAAATAGTACTTGAGGGACAACTATCACAGCACAAGGGTAAAATGTGACATGACACATGTGCACTTTATCATATGGCTGTCAGGCCTATATGGACAGGGTCATGTAACTGCAGCTCCCACTGTTTGACTGGATGTGCAGTCAGGAAGTTATATGTGCTTCACACATTCTAAAATAAAACCAAAATCTGACTCGAGGCCGTCTCGTTCTGTAAGCCCTCTTAATTTTCTAGACATATGGTTCCCATAATGTTTTAGCATTATGTAGCATTCCTGTGAGGGGATGTGACTGGACACATGGATAGTGGGAGGAGGAGGAGGTTGGGCAGGGAACCAGTCCAAAGGGAGTGAGACAGCTTTTACCTCACTGTGCCCACCATATAAAGAGACACAGTCCACAGCAAACGATTTGCCACTGGGTAATTGTCTCTGGCAACAGGCACCCACAAAGCCTCAGAAAACTCAATTTCCCGGGATACAATGGAAGCTATCAGTCATCTTTCAGTTACTCTTAAACTTTATGACAGTAATTTTCTGGGAGTTAGTAATTATATTCCATTGCAATAACTTACTGCACCTCTAAAAGCACCCAGAGAAGCAACCTTCCTTCACAATACAAATGTGTGGGGCTATCCCTTTAGGAAGAGAGGGTGCTCTGTCCACTGCCTTGGCATCAGGCAGCTTCCTGGAAGTCTTGACTATATGGTGGGTGAAACCTGATGCCATCTTTATTCTGTTATCTCCTTGAGACATACTGATTCCTGCCTAAGTCTTTCCAGAAGAATATAAAGTGATAGATAGAGTTTTTCACAGAAATGTCTCATCTTGAGTGTTTCAAGTTTTGCTCAACTTGTACTTGTTTTGAGATAATTATAAAGACTCTGGCTTTCCAACCTGTATTGCTTCCAAACAACCAGAGGAGCCCCACAGATAGAGTTGCCCAGACTTCTCAGTCACATATAAATATCTTGGCCTCAGTAAATAGCTGTTTTGTCTGAGACGTGACTTCAAAATCACAGAAGATTTTTATGAAGAGACAGCAGCGGAAACAGCTACATGACGGTGGTCTAAAGTCCTTCCAGGGGTAAAGCATCCTTCTACGGTTGGTTTCAAATCTATTTAAATTTTCGGGAATGGATAACCTATCTGACAGCAATGTTGCAAGCAAAGATTTAGATCGTGACCTGAGTAAGGAAGCTGGAAAGCAGCAGCCTTCTCTGCTAAAATGCGTATCAGATGAAACCTGGAGGAGAAAAACAGTGATTGTACACAAGGCACATGTTCCCACTTTACACAGCAGCAGAAAATGAGTGAAAACATGAAAAGACTGATCAAAGAACTGAACAGATGTCAGAGTATTCAATTAGATGCCGCATTTCTATTAGGAGAGCAAAGAGAGAGATCAAGAACAATGACCTTTTCAAAAATTGACTCCTGCACACAGGTATGGCCCCTTGAAAGTAGTGCATTTGAGTATGATGGTATGGTTCACCTTCACAGAGACCAGGAACCAAGCCTTCTGCATCGGTGAAGCATGTGCGTGGGTGGAAAGGTGACAGCTCACTCCACAGGCAGAATGGTCCCATCACAGTGTGGGAGTGGAGGGTGGACTCCTTCAATGGTCAGGCATTAGGATGCCCCAGAAAAGCCAGAAACCTACAATTTTGGTCAATGTGATGATGATGATGGTTTATGTGAATGATGCAGCAGATCTGCGGTTATCAAATTAGACAGCTAGGGCAGTAGCTGCTGAGAGGAAGAGCTGCAGCCCCGATGCAGAGCTGGCCTGTGCTCCTGCACGCTCTGTGCTTTACCACGGAAAAGATTGGTAAGTTGTGAAATTTCAATATCTAAAATAAAGTTAAATTTTAAAAATTTCTCCTCAAAATGTGACATTTGGCCTGTTTTATTTAAACTACAACGAGATAATTTTAAATTATTAGCAATGCGCTTTTTCCCAGGAACCCTTCCCAGAAATTTTATAGGTGCTTGATCCAAGCCTATGAGGGAGGCCACCAGTGGTAGCTCTTCTTAACTATAACAGCAAGAACTGCTTGCTGTAATTTGTTACATCATATCTGGGGGTGAAAGAATTCACACTACTATCCTTGCACCCCTAGAATGCAATGTGTATTATACTGATAAAAGCAGCAGAGAGATTTGTACCGCACTGCAATTTCCCAATGCCTTGCTAAATTCCTGAATGTAAGTGGACACCTGGGGGTCCCTCTCCTGCACTGCAAAGGCAAAAACCCTTCACCAGTTTGTACCCGCAGAGATGGCTTCTTCACTCGCAGCAGTTTTTCCATTACTTTGTGGAAGGGCTGAGAGTTGTCAGTGGAGAATGAAGAAACTGGCTGCTCTAGAAATTATTTCCTTTTACATGACAGAAAAAACAGGTTGTTATTTACACCTTCCTAACCTGCGGGGAATAAAACAGAGGCAGAGGTAGTTTAATTCCATGTTTTCAGAATGTTTTGAGATCTTAGTTTTGAAGGAGGTGCTACACAAATGGAAAAAACCGAGATCATTTGTGTGATATTACAGATGCATGCAAAACAGAATTTTGTTTTGATGGTAACAGTGATGATGACACAATCCTTTGCCTTGTGTACTAACTGATCCATCAACAGACTGCACCACACCTCTGCTTTTCCTCCATATGGTGTACTAGTAATTAGGCCATTTGAGTTTATTTCATGGAGGTGGCTTGGTACCTCTAAGTCAATTAAATGGTTTTAATTATTCAAGGACTTTTTATGGATTCACTTTTTATGCATCTTTAAAGAAAAATATCAATTATATAGAAAATAATTTTGAGACTGCTAATGCAATTGTTTATGCTTGGATTAACCTGTCAGTTGGTAAAAAGCAAAACTGCGCAACAGGATCAGAGGAAGAGTGTAAGTCTTAGGCAGATGCTTTTGTTGGAGAAACTCACAATCCTCTTAACATGTCAGTCACCTCTAAAATTGGAATGAAAAGAAATGAAAAGACTTAGCTTCTTTTTTCCTTCCTATTTCTTTCTGGTATCTTAAAACTGACAATTCAAGGATTGAAATATTTCTGAGCTCTAGGAAAAATAAAGTATAGGGGGGCACAAAAAGGACTAAAAATGCTCCTACAGTTAGTATGTTAATCAGGCTGATAATGTCTAAGACAGCAGCTGCAGTGCATGGATCAAGTGTGCCTGTTGTAAGCAGCATGCTCCTGCCGTGCCGCTGCTCTGCTGGCCTTCGGCAGCCTCCCATCACAGCTAAAAGACTACAGCAGGGCCAAGGATGCACGGCAGTGTTTGTGTCTCTTCTGCCTATGATGGCTTTGCCCTTGGATAAACACGTCTTTGAGAACCTGGCTGTGATCCTGGGGTGAACCTCACTGCAGGAGTTGCTGCCTGACACTGATAAGCTGCAAGGAGCCAAGGGACGTGCCCCTGGAGCCCGGCTGCCAGCAGGTTGCAGCCACAACCAACCCCGCTGCAGGTGCTGACTAATTAGCCTTATTAAAGCAACTTAATTTGCCCCTCCAGCATTTAATATCTCAATTGCAAACCTTCATTACTAGGGGTTAATAACTTGGGCAAAGAAACACACTTGGGACTTCAATTTGGTATAACATGGAGACAGTTTTTCCTTCCCAGTTGAAGTAAACATTGTGAGTGTGAAATCCTACCAGACACAGCCTAAAGTCATCCAAATCCACTCAAGGGTATTCACGTCCCTCATGGGTGCTGTGGCGGGGAGATGTTGAATATAATTTGGGAGGGTCAGGCTCTTGTGCAGGGTATGTATTTTCCTGTAACGTGAAAGGCCATGTTGTTAGCCCTGGAGAAAGCACATTTAAATGAGAAAACTCATTTTCCTTAGGGGTTACAGGCAATTAGCAACACAGCATTTGGATCACATTTCTGACATTTAGAATAATGCACAGAAGTCTCAGAAACTTCATGTCTCTGTGCAACTCATTTGGGTTAGGAAAGAGTTTTAAACTGGAAAAATTTTCACTTAAGGAAATCCTCCGGCCATGCCAGCCATGGCAGGCACGTCACAGCTGGTCCCTGCTCCCTGCCATCCCCACCAGTTGTTTGCAGCAGGGACTGGTTTTTTTGGAAAGGCTCTCTAACATCTGATCTGCATCTCTCAGGACTGGGGACCTGTGGGGCTTTCACAATGACAAATTTCAAGCCCTTCACAATGAGGAGTAAACCACTGTGGAAATGGTTGATTCATTAGCTATTTTCCTTCCAGTGGCTTTATTGCTGGAATCAACTCCAAAACAACAGAAATCAAAGATTTCTTTATATTACTTTTATTTTCTGGCACAATTATCACCACCGGTTTAGGCAGGGAACATGTTGTGGAAATTGTCTGCTCCTTGGATCCCACTTCCCCTTTGTTCACTCCCACTGAGTTGGCACGGCTCTCCGGCTGCAGGCTCCAGGGGCGGCAGGGGAACGCCGTGATGCCGACACTCCCCACACTCCCTCTTGGAGCCTCTGGAGATGCTTCTGGCCTTTTCAACCCTGGCTTGTTTCTGTCAGTCCAGTCAAGCTGAGGGCAGCTCTCTAATTGCGGAGTTAACTTTCTGAGTTTGTCTTTGGGAACACTTAGGTTTTGCAATGCACACCACCTCTGCAAAAAACATGGGACATGTGGCAGGTTGTCCACATAATTACCCTTTGAAATAAGTTGGAAAATAGCAGTTAATAAATAATGTCTGCAGAAGGATTTAATTTAGACTGTACTTTTGAAAATGAACTCTGAACCTCGGTGTTGTTTCTCTTTATAATAGATATTTTGAACAAATCTCTTAGCAGTTTTGTGGTTTATTAGCCTCACACATGAGGAATATTTGTAACGTGGAGCAGCAAAATATGTCTCCAGCTGAGGTGTCAAGAATATCCAGAACTGGAGATACTGCTCACAGGGTCCTGATGATTTATTTGTCCCATTTTCTCTTGACAGTGACAGACAAAAATGGATCACAAATGACATAAAAAATTGCTACATTTCCTGAAAGAACCCCCCTTTTTCCCTTGCCTCACCCTTGCTGTCTGTCACTTCCCGCCAGGTGACATTTCTGAGCTCGGAAACAGTCCCTCCTCCCATGCCTCCCCAACTTCAGAAAGCAAAAGAGCAACATTTCACCTTGTGACCAGGTCCCAGGTTCTGGATGGGCAGTGGTCTCCTCTCTTGCACAGCATACTGTCGCTGCCTGTAATTAGCTCTTACCTTGTTTTTAAACTGCTACATGCTCTGACGATCTGTTACAAGTGAATAACAGATGGGAATCATTTAACGGCTCTATGGTTAATAGCTAGCACTGTATGTTGCTTTTTTTTTTTTTTTTTGGTTACCAGATCTTCTTTTCATGATGCTCATCTGTGCTGCAGAGCCTCTGTGAGCAGGATGAAGCCCCAAGGTGACGGTGTGAACCTTGCCAGCAGGCTGCACTGAGATAGCTGCGCCACCATGTTTCTAACACGAGA
This sequence comes from Buceros rhinoceros silvestris, assembly GCF_000710305.1. Taxonomy (NCBI): domain Eukaryota; kingdom Metazoa; phylum Chordata; class Aves; order Bucerotiformes; family Bucerotidae; genus Buceros; species Buceros rhinoceros. The sequence goes on along the minus strand of NW_010399091.1, from coordinate 77,931 downwards.
AATGATCCTACAAAACCAGCCTGTTGTTATCAGGCACGTCTGGAGCGTTGGGTGGATAGGGTGTATGATCTTGAGGTATCTTGCCTAGCTATGCCAACTGACGCTTTGTACCATGAGTAGAGTGGTTTTCCACCAGCTGCCAGTAGATTACCTGAAGATGTGGTCTGTTTCCCAGGTGTCTGAAAAAGGAGAGGTTGCAAAACAGTTTTACAAGGTCTGTATATAGGACTGATGCACATTTATAAGGAATCTAGCACGTCCCTTGGGGATCCACAAATGAAGAGAGATTGGAAGCTGAGGGTGTTAACAAAATCTGATATTCTTTGGATGGAGGGCCTGCTCCCATTGAAAGCAGTGGGAACTCAGTGATTTCAATAGAAGAGGACCCTTCACTCTATGGGTCTCTACAGAGTATTTCTCATTCTTTAGGGCTAGTAAAGTGCTGCAAATCCTCGGGCATCAAGGCCCTCTGTCTGGTACCTAGGCATTGGGAAGGGGGCAAGGTGAGGTGGCCCCAGGACTCCCATACACCGTGACAATAAGATTGGAGCTCTTTCTCCCTTTATTTTTTTCCCCAAGCTGTTTTCTATTGCAGATTATAAACAGTTTCAGGGCAAGGTCTTGCTGCAACAGCTAAACTGTCTGGTACAGAGAGAGGGGTGGCTTCTAAATCCAACTGCATTGGACTGTAATGCAGCTGAATGCATAACCTGGAAGCCAAATGAGCCACCAGCATTTTTACTTTGTCAAGAATTAGAAAAGAATAAATTATAGAAATACTCAAGTAGAACAAAGAGTCTTTAAAAAAAGATGAGGGGGAAAAAATGCTTCTATGCATTTATGCAAGCTCCTTACGCTCATAACAACCAAAGAAAATCCATATGTATATATGCATTTTCCAAAGAAATTCTCTTGTGGTTAATAAAGGTGAGAACATATTGTACTGTCACATATGATAAACCGTTCCATTCTGCCAGAAGAGGCAGGTGATTTTTTTCCTTCCTCTTACTGATTTGTTTTAAATCAGACCAATTAAAGTACAAACTCTTTTATGAAAATCTCACCCTCCTTTGTGTGAAGCAAAACATCATGGCTCGCTCTTGCTTTATATCCCCTTTATTTGCCTTTTGAGCTGTAAAGTTATTTCTCAAAGTTGTAAATGTTCTCTCCAATATCAACAGTGAAATCTTCAGTGTCCCTTTGAATTTCCAGCCATACAAAGGAGTTTTCAGACATGACAAGAAGAAAATTGAGGTGGATGGTAATGCAACATTAAAACAGATTTTGATTCAGAAGTTTTATAGTTTTTACTTGATTTTTGGAAATAACACAATGGTGTATTATGTCAATGTTTCTATCTGAATCTTTATTTTAATACATAATTTAATTTGCAACCTTTCCATTGTGGGTTTCAGCTACTGAAATGGTATGTGGGAGTGTTCTGACTGGGCAGCAAGAAGAGCATGATGGATCATCTCTACCAAGCATATCATTGCTTCCAGGTGTTGGCTCATTTTTATTAGCTACTCATGGGCTTACCTACCTTCTCAGAATGTTTTCCTTCTCAGAATGGCAGTTCCCAAAAAAAGGGCTGACATCCAAGGCACAGCTAGATTAGCTAAGGTGTTTGTGATACATTGCTTGATTCTGCTTTCCAGGAATGGTCTAGGTATGGCTTACAGGAAATTCTTGAGAAAGAGCAACAGAAAATTAATTTTTGTAGATCTCCTCACAAAAGTAATAACTCTATTCCTTCCCTCCCACAATCTTCCTTTAATGTGTAAATTAGAATATATGTTGGCATCATTTTGTAAATATTTTTGATGATATGCCACTTTTTGTGAAATAGAATAACACTGAAGGCCATTGATTCTGAGAATCCTTTTCCTGTCTGGAGAAAACCTTAGTTATTTTAGTTAAAAGCAGTATCTAAAATTACCGTAACTAAAAGTGAGGAGGAGATTTTGTTTTTCTAATTACTCACCATCTATTGATTGACGACAGTTTGTGAACAGCCTGTGTCCTGATTTTGCAAGACACCTTGCTCAGTGACGGATGGATATCAAAGAAACATAAACTCCTTTATGAGATTTTTAGTTGTCTTAAGACAACTTTTTCTTTTTTAAAAAAGACGTATTTCTAAAGAACACCATGTTACAAACTGGAGCTCAGAACAAACTCGTGATGAACCATTCAAAGTAGTGAGAGGGAAACTAGGAGCAGCGTTTCCACTGAAGAGTTTCAAACATTTTGACACTGTTGAAGCCGTTCTGAAAAGCAACTATAACACATTCATCAGGTTGAATGAAAACTGAGGGACTTCACTTGCTGCGTGTTCTTGGACCAGCTGCTCTTTCCAGACTCAGAGAAAATAGCATCTAGTTGGTGGTCTTACAATCAAAAGATGAATATTTGGTTCTGCATCAGAAATCTGTAGAAAAATGCTTTTAATTAAAAACATACAAACAAAAAAAGTTGCAGATAAATGTTTCAAACACCAGAGAGAATTTTATAAACTCCTTGATTTCATATAGTTATTTTTTGCCTGAGGGATTACATTTTAATGATAACTCCATGCAGAAATATGCTTTGGGCCTATGTCAGGTTATAAAGGCTGTGGACCAAGACATGGGGAGGTTTTGCTGTTATATTCAGCACTTGCTTGTATTCTGGCAGGTTTTATTAAGATTCCTGGGATGGGTGGGCACCCATAGCATCTTGGCTGAGTAGCAAGAGGGAGAGGAACTCCCTGGGTTTGCTCTTGGGTCACTGTTATGTGATTTTTCTTCCCTATCTTTACAGTTACGCTGTCTGTGTGGATGTTGGAAATGCACACTGCTACTCATTTTTATCTTCCTCTGGCTTGAGTTAGAGATAATGGCCAGGTGCCCAGCCAAAAACTCCATTTCTCTGGATGTGGCCACCCTGAACACTAGGCTCCTAGAACACATGTGAGCCCCAAGAGCCACAGGCACATTTTGCAGGGCAGGTCTTCGTGACTGGGGTAGCAATGCAGCAGCCCAGGGACAACAGTCCTGTGAAGGACGTATCTCCCAGGGACTGGACAGTGAGCTAAGAATCCTTGGCCTGCCGCAAACTGTGATAGAGAATGTCCCAACCCAAAGGGAGCCCTGTAGTTGCCAGTGCTTAGTCTTTCAAGCCACATGTGACTGGAGCTGAGAACAGCAATTTAGTGCAGCTGGGAGGAGTTACATGTCCTTTATTGCCCGATAATTAAAGCAATTATTTCTTCCTCTGGTCTCCCGGAGCCACCTGCATGTGTGTAATAACATCCTACCAATCATTCAGGCATATTCCTGGACAAATGGGACCAGTATGCATACATGCTCCTTTCTACTGTACACCAGGGTTAGTTCCTGCAGCAGCCCCTAGTCTGTAGCCCACACTTTTTGTTCTTCCTCTCCTCATCTCATCAAATCCCTCAACAACAGCATGATATGGACACGATTTACAGAGGCAACAGGACTGAGAGTTGCTGGGAACCGGATTATTTTCATCCCATGCTCGGGGTAGGTGTGCCAGATTTGAGCTGGATTTTTTCCGAGGATGAGGAATGATTTTGAGATGCTAAAGCTCACTGACAGTCCATTAGGCAAAGGTAGCCCTTGCCAGGTTCAGTGATTGTCTTTAAAAGTTTAACAGAGATCAAAGCAAATTGCCAGACACTTTCTGGCACTCTAAGATACAAACTTTTCTTCAGGCTTGCTTTGAATGTACTAAAGATACACCAGTTCTAAAAAGCTGCTGCCGGAGCTGAAGCGAAGTCTTGGCATTCGCATTTTTCACATCCACAACTGCTTGAGAACAGTGTCACATTCTGTTTTTGGCAACCAGGAAAAGTTTCGGCAGACGGAAGGCTGACCTGACAGGCGCCTCTCCCCCTGCTGTACTGCAGCAGACTGGAGGCAGAGAGCTACATTTTAAGTGAAATACAGGTGTGGGACCCAGAAGAGCTGGTAAGAGACCTTGTCTTTCACTGTGGCAACAGTCAGGGTCCTATAAAAGCTAAACGTAACCCACAGGCTCTGATTATTTTAGAATTAATTAGCGCAGAATCAGCTGACAGTTAATGTCAGAAAGACAGTTCTTATTCCATTGATTATGGTGAGAAAGGAATCAAAGAAAGGATGTGAGGGTCTGGCCCTCAGTAAGCACGTTCTTTCCCTTCTTAGAATGAACCTAGTGGTGCAAACTGCATTAGGAAAGTCATCCTCTCATGCACGTCAGGAAGTTTTGTCCAGATAAAAATTGTGAGACCAGACAACTTACTTCAAAGCCAAAACATCTGGTTTGTGTATTTCTTGCAGGGATGCCCTGCTTTACTCAGAAGCAACGTAAAAGCATTTCAATACAGAGATTTACCAGCTAAATATGCAAGCCCCAAACAAGGCTTAACTGCTATAATTCAAGATCCTTTCTATCCCTGTGAAGTCCTCAAATGAATCATAGCCCCAGGATACATTTTGTTGCATGCATATATTTAGAATATAAAAAAATTAACCCTTGGGTTGCCATTGCTTTGGCAGGCAAAGGCATGCTATGTGTGAAGTGGGAATGAGAACATTTTATGCTTGTTTATTATGCTAGTCAGAGCGTTAAGACAAAAACCACTAAAAGCGGAACAATTAGTACAATTTCATTTTTTAAAGAATGTGTTACCTGACACAGGAAGCTCATATTAGAGTCTATAGGATGTAGAAAGCAAGAGACAAAATCTGAACAGTCAGGATTAGTTGAAAGTTTAGCAGGGTTCCCAATCCACAATTAACACAACTACCCCTATTATAGACTCTCTTTCCAAACCTTCAGGTGAACCTGTGCTGTTTCCTTTCCACTTGGCTATGTGTTTTTCTACAAATTCACCCACTCAGTCTGCTATGCCCTCCTACTGGCACTGGTGTCTATCAGCTCAGCACAGTGCAGTGCAGTTACCCCTTCTGTGTCCTGTGCCTAAACTCCCCGTCACTGCTGACCCATAGTTCAGAGGTCAACAGTCCTTAATCTGACCCCAGGTGAGGCACAGGGCATTGTTCCTGACGGAAAATAATGAACAAGACCATCACATACAATGGAGCAATTATTTTCTCTTTGTCAAATTTGTCCTTGGTGGAAAGAATACACGTTGCCAGCATATCAGGAAGGATGAACTGAGACATGTATATCCCCAGACAGACTTCTTATACTGGCTTAAACATTTTACTTCACATACTGAAATTCTGTTTTTACTTTCTATTAATTGCTTCTTTATATTTCCAGGGTGTCTAACTATACGTGAATACCTTCCAGCTCCTGGTTAATGTACATACAGTGCCATGAGAGCATGGTCAATGTTTTGTGCTGTTGTCCTAGTCCCTCTGGTCATGGACTGGAAGATGGTACAGGCCGTACAAATTTCACATACCCAAATCATATCAGATATGGATGCGAGGAATGGACGTCATACCACATGCCTAACCAGAGCCGTGCACTGTGAAAGCAGGTTTTTTGAGAATAAGGCAGCTCATATGACCCCTCTTACTCACATGAACTTTCAAATAGCCAGAGTGGACAGACAGAAAGCAGTGCCAAGGGGTCTCAGAGATATAGGGTCCTTGGTCAGCCTCTTCAAGGACCATGGTCTTATCAGTATCAAACTCTCAATCAGCAATATCAGAAAAGAGACACAGAGTTAGCATGAGGCTGTCTTCATCAGAACTGGCAAGTATTACTGCTTCAGGTTAAAACCCCTGAAATTAACCTCTCTTCACAGGAGAGATAAGAATCTGTTTTTACATGCAGCTGCCATGAAATAGGATTCGGAGGGAAGCTACTCTGTGGAGCGGACCGCTCAGGGTGAGGGCTCTTGCCTTGAGATTTGTGTCTATTTTGGCATCTGAGGTCACCAGTGAAAATCTATTCAGTTACTAATCCTAACAAAACACCTACCTGCATGTTCTGCAGCAGCCCTGTCTGTTTCCAGTTAAGAGCACCTCAACGAAGGCTGCTGGTTTCCTTTGTGGGAATGAGAACGGCAGGCATGCAGTGGCCTCAACTTTCATCTTAGTGTCAGGTTCACACTCTCTCCTCATTGCTGCTCACTTCCCCTGACAAAAGGAAGAGGGACAGTTTTCCTCCCTAAATCCAGAAGTCCAGTACCCCTGCTCTGCTCTGGATTTTTTTGTGCTGCTCTGCACATAGTCACGTTTTTCCAGAGGGGGTAGGTTGGATTCCCCTGGAGCTGAAAGCCCAGCAGATTCATTGCAGCATGCCTCAGAGACCAGCTCTTGGGAATACCTGTAAGCAGGTTTTTGACCAGCTAGGGAAACCTGCTCAATTTGGTTTGAAAGAGGACTGCCTGGTGGTGGTGGGACCAGAAGCTAGGCGAGGAGCCAGACAACCTGTGTAAGTGCTCACACCTGCAACAGCCTCTTGGGACCTCTGGCAATGGAGGGATCAAATGGAGTGGAATCAAACAACGTGACTGTCCTCTCTAACCAGAGCACCATCACTCTCAGTCACTGCTGTGGTGTGATCCTAACAAGTCACCTTTCAATACTGACACCAACATTGGAAACCTTTTCTTGCTGCTTCACAATAACAGTCCATATTTTTCTTTCTGTATTTTAGACTATTATAGAGCTGCTCAGCACTGTGTCTCCCTTGTAACATGAATGTCATGTGGAATATAGGAAGCTCTCGTCCACTTCCCTTCCTGAGGAGAAAAATCTGCTTATTGTTGGGTATTACTTGGAAATAATTTGTGCGCTTACAGGTGGATGGGTATGGAAATGTATGTATAGATATACATGCACGAGTATTGTATATGTATATGTATATGTACCTGTGTGCTTTATTCGCATATGCAGACAAAAAGTATGTTATGGATTTATTAGACATGAAATACAGTCTTATATATCACATATGTACATGAGTACTTTAGGTTCTTTCTCTTTGAAAAATGAGTGCTGGGGGTTGTAGGCAGCTAGTCCAATTCACCGAGAGCATCAGGAGCAAAACTCAAAAATGCTCAAAGCTGCAGCACATTAACTAAATAGACTGATTTGCAAAGCTGTCAGGTTTCCCATGTTTTGAAACTGTTGCTCACAGACATCCGATGCCATGTTTCTCATAGAGCAGGAAGCACCGTTGTCTGACAATAGTTCTGTTTTCAATTTGGTACCTCCTTCAGGGTTTATAACTCCAAGAAAAAAATGTCTATTGTACTGGAAATGACAAGTTTTTCAAATGGCTTGTGCCTCGTGCCATATTGCATTTGTAGGTGCCAGATTTTAGTTGTAGAAAAAGTGTTCTTTTTAAGACTGCTGCTTTGGGGAAACAAATTATGTTGAATTTTTCTCTTCAGAGTTTCAGCTGTTTTTTCCTCACTTAATAGTCTCCGAATGTTGTAATGATGTTCAGATCTTTTTGTCTTCAGACATTAGCTCTTTGAAATATAGTGTAAGGTAAGAAATAGGCAAAATAAATCTGAAGTTCCTGTATTTTCCTCCAAGTTCTGTATTTTCATTACTTTCAGATATTCACTCAAAAAGATAATCTATCTGATTTTCACTATCTGGTCTTTTTCACACATAGCTCCATGAAAAAAAAAATGAAAGAAAGAAAAAAAAGCAGCTTGCTAAAGTTCTGCTTAAAGCCATGTAGCTGGTTTAGCTAGTGATCTAAATCTGAGATACATTAAATCCTGAGAACATTAAAGCTGTGTTATATATTGCTGTGTTTTTTCTAGATGATATAAGGGGAAACTCAGCTCACATCAATATATGTCCCACTTAGAAGAGCTAAATATTTTCAGTATCGCCTTTCCTGGCAACATCTGCCAGATGGGCTCTAACAGAGGCAACAGCACTTTTCAACTACTGCTGTCTATGTCATGCTCCCATAGGCAGAAGCACATCTAACTCCAATGTTGTTGTCTAAAAACTGGATTTCTAAATCACAATTAATGAGTCTCTGCTATTTTTATAGCCAGTGGGGAGAAAACCCCCAAAACTTTGCAGAGAAATGCATCTCACTTAAATACATATTTTGGAATGAGGTAAGCGACAGGATTTGTTTCAGGTGGCTATATCTGTCAGGTGAGGGCTGCTGGGTCACACTTGTTCCTCCACTGATGTGCAGCAGGGGCTGGCATATGTTCTCGTTTCCTTCCTTCTCTTCCTCTGCTTTAGAACTAAATTAGGGCCTAAATAAAGACACACGAAGCTTTCTGTATAAGACGGAAGCTTGGTGGGGTGAATTTAATTCAGCATAATCATAAAACTATCATCTAACCTAAAGCGGGCCTTTAAGAAACTTCTGAGATAATTCATTTGCTCTGTGTTTTATACCATCATTGTTAAACACTATCACTACAAGGAAAAAACATAGTATTATATGCATATTATTGACGTGCAACTATCCAGCGAACAGAATAACTCTTCTTAAATGTACATTGTTCTTTCCTACTATGTTTAAGATAAAGCATTATTATAATATTGTTTTGTTTTGCTGTGTTTTGTCTTGTTTTATTTTGTCTTGTCTTGTTTTGTTGATATGTGCCGTTATCTTAACGGTATTAAAAAATGTTTAAAATATCCTGGACAGATATGAGTAGGCAGAGGTCCGCTGGCTTCAGCATTGTGTTGGCGGTCGGTATTTGTCCGTTTGTATTTACCTGACTTAGCAACAAACTCTGTAAATTTTTAGTAAGAAAACAGAACTGCAGTATAAGGATAGGTCAGAATGAAATGTTAACAGTCTGTTGCAAAGGCAAATGGGACCACTTTGCTGTTTAACCACATTCCTTATTACAAAACGTATCTCTACAGACTTTGTGTTAGTAATTAAAAACGTCTGGTTTAGCATTTGATGCATATTAGGCAAAGTTTCAAGTCATGCAGTCTTCAGCAGAAACGAATGTCCCCCATGATTAAAAAACTCTTTGGATTCTGAGGAGAAGTGGAGAACTTTTAATTAGACATGCTTTCATATTGTCTTGTGAATAAAAAAATAAAATCTCTTATACAGGAAGATATTGCTTAGAATTTGGTATGATTGATGTTGCTCGTATGTATTCATGTTAGACCGCTATGTAGAAACTACTAAGCACTGAATGCCAGGAACAGACCATGGGCACAGATTTGTCATAACAGTACATGGATATGCTTCTCAGACAAATGTGTTAATAATTTACAGCTCCCAGCCAGTTGGAGTTTGGCTCCTGAGGTCTTTCCTGAGGATGGAATCCCGTATCTTGGAGATGTTTGTGTAATCTCAAGTTGCCTCTTGTCTCCTTATTTATATGCTTTGAATTTCTTTTCCCCTATTCGTTTCTCTTTGATTTCCAAGCAGCTCCGTTTCACACCAACAACCACTGACATTTCCATTTTTCAAAGCCTATTTCAAAAGCATCCTTGGGCCTGGTGCATCTCAGGGTAAGAAGAATGATACGCCTTTAGCAATGGATAAATAAACTCAAGCTGGAATCAAGGCAGCGCTTCCCAAACTGTGGTCAATAGACCACAGAAGAAAAAGGATGCAATGCAGGATACTTTAGCTAATGATCCTATGAGGCCATATGATTTTGATCTTTTCTGTATATTTGAAATAAAGTATGATGGGGATAGAGGTGTTTAATGATTGGGGAGAAATCTCAGGGCTGACAAAGTTCAAAGAAAAGGAAAAGAGAATTAGTAATGAACTTGAGTGTTCGTATGCTGTGCATCACTACTATCTTCCTCAAAATGAGTTCTGTGCACTCTGTGGTGCTTCCTAGGTAAACAACATTATTTTAATCAGGGTATGTGAAATAAACCACTGTTTACAGGAGCTTATACCTAAGTTGTATAAAACGCACACAAGTGCAAAATCATTTGAAAGCAACACTGTCAACATGCACATTATACCATGCAATTAAGGTTTTGATACCTTCATGCACCTTTGAAGTTTTATCTTGATTACCACCAGAATCTTTCTTTAGATTAAAGTATTTCAAGGTTAGATAAAACTATGTTCCTCGTGTTACCTTGCTTCCAGTATAATGGCACCTTTTTCTTGAAGACATAGGCAGTTATACAACTCTTTTCTCAAATAGGAAGTGCAATTTTGCCTAACTGCACTTCAAACGTGTTAATATTCCTTGCATATTTGATCCTGTTTGGAGATAAATATAAAGTTTAAACTGCATTGCACATGTCCTCTGGGAAAAGTCAAAGCAAGTTCAGTTTATATATACACATTTAAATTTAAGATTGTACATTGAAATGCTTTGACTTAGCTGAAATGGAAATTATAACTGCCTCTTTATTGTAGGTCTGGGTTATGCCAGGATATTTTCTAATATTTAGTAATACTGCCTACCTGAGTTTTATATTTTTCTATACAAAATATATTTCAGCAGATTATTCATTACTGCACTGGAATATTTTTTTCCAGGGTGTATTCCTGTCAGTCTTCTCATGGCCTAATTTGCACTTTCTCGATCAGATCAGCACCAGTGAAGGGACACACTTTAATTTGAAGATCACTATAAGCAGGCACATGGCGCCTCAAAAGTTCTCTCAGAATACATATTCTCTCTAAGATGTCCTTTTCCCTTCAGAAGCTGTATGAATTGAACAATATTTCAGAAACCACTTTTAAATCTTCTGGGGCATTTGCCCAGCTGCAGCTGCAACATGCTACTCAGGTACTCAGTGTAGCTCCAGCATCTGGCTTATGGCCAGCTGCAAACAGTGACATTGCATCTTTCCTTTTGTTTCATCATGTGCAGAATTGCAAGTGCTGACTCAAAGAGGCAGGATGGGGTTAAACTTTGGACTCATAATAAATATAAGATGTCCTGTCTGAGAGTAAGGCATGATCCTGAGACAGAAGCCAATCTCTTCTTGCTCAGGAGGAGCCACATTTAGGGGTCAATTTTTACCTAGACATCAAGCCAAAGAACTTCTCCTGCCTCCCTACTTTACTTCTTGTTCCCTGCTTGAGGTACCAAGGACTATTAATCTTTCCAACACCTTTTGAACTGGACTCAAGTTTAGCAGCTGCCTGTGCATCTCAGTGGGGTGCAGGGATTCTGTGGATTTTGTCTGTGGCTGCAAGCCAGTCGCGAATCCTTTAGCAGTTGCAGTGATCCACAGCGAATCTATTGCTTCGTTGGTGATTGTGCCCCATTGTCATGGTGAAGTAATGCTGTAATTTTCCTTGTTAGAACTACATCCACTTAAACATCTCTATTTGCCTCCTGAAGTAACAAGAGGGATCTAAAAAACAGCATAATACAAGAGTTTTGTAGTAGTTAATGAGTATTTTAATAGCAATGGGAGGGAGAATGAAAGAGCCTAATTATAGTATGTGCAGGAAACGCATATTTTAAAGTGCTGTAGAAAGATGTGTGGGCAGGGAGCTATTTCAACTGAGCCTGTGCAGTGTGATGTTTCCCCAAGCCAGAGGTCTCATGTTAGCTACTGAACACCCAAAATCAAATGTGGGAAACAATCAATCCAAGAAATTCTGCACATGTAAAACCAGAAAATAATGCCTTGGCTACATGTGATCCCATACTATAGCTCAATTTCTGAACTGATTTCATGCATCTTGGACAAACATGGTGTGAACAGTCAAGTCTAGTCAAGTCTATAGTTTGGTTTCTTAGGCGAGGCCAAAAAAAGAAGAAGGTGTCGGAGTGGACCTTTTGGACTGAATTTTGCCTTTATGTATCTCATCTTTGTGCTCAACTATTCCAAAGAAATCTGGGACTTCTTTTCCAAAGAGGATTCAACAAGCAAGCCATGGCACCTCAGGAGCCACGTAGAGCCATTTTAGGGTTGCAGAGAAATCACAGGGAAGCACAGGGGCAAGAACTGACCAAAGACAAGAAATATGTGCATGGGTAACATATTCTGGATTCCCGGAAAAATTGGATGTGCAACTAATATTGTGCCCAGGCACACCTCACTGGTGTAAACAGCACTTGCTCAGGAGATTTCTACAGGTGTTACTGCCCTTGGCAGCACTTCAGGGATCAGACTTCCACAGCGAAAGTGCTTTTGGCTGTTGCTTGGCAAGAACCCTCGGTGCCACCCACCGAGTGCACAGAGATCAGCAAAGGAGGCAAAATATATGAATGGCCATTAAAATATGTCGGCAAGTTTCTTCCCATCCGGAATCTTCAGGGCAAGCACATCTCAGGAAAAGCCAGAGAACTGGATTTGTCATGCTAGCAGGTGACACAGTAAACCTCTTTGAGACAGGAACATCACATCAGACAGAGAACTGACCTCTCATTTTAGTACACACATGGGAAAAAGATGAATTGCTGATGCTGTGAAACTGTTTCACAGCTTTTAGCTTTCTGTCTTTACAGTTATAAAATTTCACAATGTAACTAAATTCCTGAGGAGGTCATGATGCAGAAATAAAAGCTCTTAAATTGAAATAGACAAGGACTAAGGCAAGACAGCCATTGAAACAGAATCTTGCTTCTTAAAGTATTCGGCATAAAAAGAAGAAATAGGGGGCTGACTTTGATTTATGCTTTACTACTTTATGTATGTATGAGTTCTTTGTTTATGTATTCAGGATATTTTCCCCTAGAAAAATCAGTATCAAAGTCATGCCTAGAGGACATGTATAAAATTTAAAACCAAGGCAGAGAAGAATAAACAAAAGCCATGTGTATTTGTGTCAGTCACTTGCAGGATGTTCAGGAGATACTGTCTGTGAATATTCTCAGAAGCAAAGTGGGATTCATCCAAAGAGTGACTAAAGAATATTGCCCTTTATAGAGCATTCAGCAAATGGGTATGCTCCAATCCTTCCTGGCTTGAAGTTCACCATTCTTCAGAACCTCAGCTCTTACCTCTGAGGGCTTCCTCTTAAAATGCTCCTGGGGGAGAAGAAACAACAGCTACTTTTGAGTCCACTTCTGGCTAGAGCCAGTGTGCAGAGATCCATTCTGGCACTCCTGGAGGTAAGGCAGCTTTTGGAAGCCCTTGCTGCAATGGGGCCCTGCTGCTGGCAAGGAGGAGCCCGAGGCCTGGCACCCCTCCAAGCTGGGTTGTTCAGAATCAGTGCTGTTGCTTTTCTCCAGGTAATGCTTTCACATGAGCCAGGATGGGGGAAGACAATTTCTTGCCTGTGCCTTTGGATCAAAATATCTCCTTAATATCTCCTTAATATAGAACTGTTCCTTACCAAAATGCCAAATGTGCAGTAGCCCAGTAAGGTTATTTGTGCAGATTGAAGTCTCTGGATTGCAGCTGTAGAATTTGTTTTGGATGGCTTTATGAAAAGTTTACTGACAAAAAGTCTTTTGTATCTGTACATAATGGCTTTCAACCTACATTTATTTTGCTTTTTAATCTTGAAACATTTAACTGTCTTTGGGGATAATTATTCTTAACTAAGTAATAAATAATCTGCAACTCATTGACCAAGAAATGAGTGCTGTTTTGTACGGAAATTCTTAAAGAGCTCCTGCAGTTATAAAGAAAAGGTTGTATTGCCCTAAAAGAGGGGTACCATACAGGTATGGCCTGTAAATTTGCCATGTGAAAGTACACTCAGTCACTCTCCAAATAAATACAGCTCAGAAAGTTACTGTTCTGCCATTGTCAGGCTTAATTCTGCACTTCACTAGGTCAGCTTTACGGCTCTGTAAATGCATTGAGTTAATAGCAGTACAGTGGTGGTACCTTGGCATGACATCAGAGTAAAGGAGTGGAGAGTCAGGGATTTAAGACTGGTTTTACCAGATTAGACCATAACAGTGTTAACATAAGGTAAACACATAGGAAAATGATAAAACATCTCAAAACTCAACATTAGGTTTGATACAAAACCCCAAATTATTTCCTAAAACAACTTGAGCTGGAGATGCCTCTTGTCTTTTTTTTTTTCTTGGTAATAGGAAGAGGTTAGGGAGTGCTAATGCTTCCAAATTTAAGTAGGATGTGTCAAAGTAGATCTGGGACTACTGATGATCCATATGACATTGGGAGGTGGAACAGTATGTCGGTAGATCCCTTCTTGCAGACCTCAAAGAACTGGTAGCTCCTGCTGATTACCACAACAAATGCTTCGGGTCACATTGAGTTCTGCGACATCATATGATCTCTTAAGGTCTCCAATGAGGTAGACACACTTATGGACACTTGTGGCTAAAAGTCCTAGCCTATTCACATGGAAAGAGGGGAGGGGCTGGAGAAATCAACTTTGG
>NW_010399091.1:34147-63652 GCF_000710305.1 Buceros rhinoceros silvestris | reverse complement strand
GAAAGAGTGGAGGGCCTGAAGACATCACCTTGGAAGGTGTTAAACCAGGTTCATAAGGCCCAAGAAGTGCCCTGAAGCCCTCCAATCTCACTCCCACCATCCACAAGGACCTGTCTCAGAGGCTGGCGGCTGCACCAGAGGACAGCAGAATATATCAAGCTGTTTGGCTTCCCAAAAATACTGCCCCACAAAGCTGGTTTCTGATTTCTCTGAAGTAAAAGCAGCAGCTGGATCCTGAGCCTAGAGGCTACTCTCAGCAGAGTAGTAGCCTTTTATTTATTCAGATAAATCTTTGTGGAACATTGCAAGCTTCATAGACACTTAGGATCTACCAACTTCATGACTTCCAGCTGAAAGTCTCATCTTGAGGATATCTTTTCTTCAACAGTCAGCTTCCTGTTGATTATTTGATATTAGTGAATTGATAACCAAATAAGATGGACAGGATCCTAAGGAAAGACTGCACATCAACATATTGTATGTACAGTTTTGTGATGGCAAGTGTAGAAAGAGGCATCAGCATAAGAGTGTGAGGAAAGCAGACAATGAGAATAGAGTGCAGATTTCCAGAGCAGGTAATCATAAATCATTGAGTTTAGTCAGATGACTGTGAGCAGAAACACTTGGATAGCTTACTTGGATACGAGTGTCTGTAAAGCTGCTTGGTACTGTGACTAATACTAATGCATATCAAGTACTACTTCTGCTATACAAGTGCATGCTTGCTGGCTCTGGAAAGGTGACTAAAACCACCAAACATTTTTTCCCTATGACCTAAGCTGGACAAGGGAACAGGTTTTTGGATTTGGAAGAGTGATTTTTTTTTTTACGTACCTTTTTACGTACCTTACCTCCTCCCAAATGTAAAGCGAAGACAAACCTCATCAGATCAAGAAAGCAAACTGCATAGTGTGTGTGATGTCAAGAGAGAGAGAAAAAAATCTTATGTCCCACACAAAGAACAGAAGCAGTTCTTTATTAATGATAAATCTAGTGCTACGATAACTTTGGTTCATCAGAGAAATTAAGAACAGAATCCAGGAATTGAAGGGGCATGTATTCTACCTTCAACTACAAAGCCCAAGAGACAAGTAACGCTTGGCTGCCCATAAAGCAAGCTGTTGTGAAACGCAGTACTGAGGAGGGAGAAGGTTGTAGCGCTCTTTGAGTTTGCCTTAGATATGCAGCTAAAGAGACTTTAAGGTTTAATGTCTCAATTTGCACCTCTATTGAAATAATATTAAAAAGGGCAAATTAAGAAAAGGACAAGCCTAGAGAAAAATACCGTGACAAAATATCTGTGATGCCGGAATGAGAAGTAAAGAATCTGTGCAGAGCTCTTCCAGCAGAAGGCCCTTAGAAAAGCAAACTCATACTTCTCTGGCCAAAAGAGTTCAGTGGAACAGGTAAAAAAAAATATATTTAAGTTTCCTAATTGTCATCCCACGTGGCCAGAGATAGAGGACCCCAAGAGCTCCATCAGATCATGCTAGATACAAGAGGAAAAGAACAAGAGCAGTTGAGGTGGAGACAGTTATTATACATATTGTAACCAATACTAATAGTGACTTCTTATAGAAAAAAAAACCTTACTTTTCCCCCCCCCGTTGTGAGAAACTAGAAGGCAAAATATCTGCAGCCAGTTGTATATTTAAATAATAATGCCTCTTACAGAAAACTACTGCTGCTTATATATTTAAAAATTCTGAAAAGATGATAATCCTATAGTATGAATGATCAATGTAATCAATTCAACTCCCTTGACAACTATGACTTAACTTATAAACATTTTTATTTCCCATTTCTGTAATCTTCATGGAAGTCCAGATTCATGGAGTCTAAATCCCACGGTTTTTTACTAGCCGGTTTCCAACCGTCAAAGCTGCTTGGTTAAGCAGAAAGGAGAGCTTATGTAGGACGGTAGGCCATGTGAATATAGAGGTCATAATTTTTAGTCCAAAAACTCAGTGAACATCTTGGAATTTTTTGCCTAATACACTGTTAAAATATGAAAGTGATGCTTCAGGCTTTGCCCACCTTTACTTGATTGACTGGTTAGAAACTGAACTAATAAAAAAATTGTAGAATAAATATTATTGACAGCACAATATTATCAGTACAGTATATTTCTGCTGGATAAACCACTTGAAAACCTGTCGCACTTTCATCACAATCAGCTGCCATGCTGCATCTTTGATGATTAAATTACAGTCCTCAACAAAACAAATATTCGTGGAAGGTATCAGAACAGATTTTGGTGTATTTAATAACCTGTGGGTTCAGCCTACACCTGTGTTTAATGAGTGGACCTGACAGCAGGGACTGAGTCTTTCCGAGCCTGGGGCTTGTCAGGGGCACCAGCAGAGCTGGGCATTGGGAAGTCTCTAGGCACAAGCCATCAGGTCTGAGCCTGCAGCTGCAGTTCCTGCAGAAAATGGGTGGCAGCATCCCTGGAGAGTCAGATACTCTGAAGAAATGCCAGCCCTCTGCATGCCAGAAGGAGGTCATATGGTCCATGCTGCTTGTTTTCAACGTGGATGGTACAAAAGAGATTATTTGGGCCTTGACTTACTCTAACCTTGCTTTGGAGAGTCAGCTGAGTCAGGATGCTGGTTTTCCTGTCCGGTTCACTTGAAGATGTGGGACTTTCAAGTCAGCCCCTCTCAGATCTCTGTTTCCTACACCAGCCCAAAGCCCTGGTTTCTGTGATGAGAATTTGCAGGCTTCAGGATGTGTGTTAATAGTACATTTGCAGAACTGGTGCTTCATAAACATACAGTACATCGGAGTCTTGATTTATTTCTCCAGAGTGTTTCATTTTTTCATGCCTGAAGATAACTATAGAACACATGAGATGATAGGTGTATGACAGTGTATAAGATATAAGGTATAAGAGAGGTATATACATGTAAGTAGGTACATTTGAGAACAGAATTTGTTCACAGTGTGCTTAACAGAATGCTGTGGAGAGCAAGAAAAACTTTTCTTTTTTTTTTTACCTCTCTGCACTTCTTTAAGGATTTTACTTATTTTTTTTAGCAAGTATTTTTATCTTACATATGCACTGTGTGAGTTTTTACCTGGTCTAGGTGAACATACTTCCGCTGCATTATTCGCTTATTATTTTATTTACTGTCTTTGGGGTGGTTTCTCTTTTGGGTTGTACCCGTAGAAATACTTTCAAACAAAAACTATACATCAGTTTCTTTTTTTTTGTCGACAACTGATTCTGCATGAGTGCTTGGGGAACATTTTATTCGTGGTCACCCTCTAAAGGAGATATATGGCTGTTACGCTGCACATCCTCCTCCAGCCCCATCAGGAAGACACTGTGTTGTTTTCCCTAGCACTAACAAGCCCTGCCTCCCACTGCTAACACTGATTTGTCTGGAAGAGAAGAGAGGGTGCTCCCTGTGATTACCCGGTGTTAGGACCTCTGTTCAACAGCTGTGCTAAATGAACCTACACTTGATTACGTATTAAAACCCATCAATCTTACACAGGGTTTCCAAACCCTCCACAACTTCCTCAGCAGGCATAATGGCAATCACCGTGTTTAAAGGTCATGGTTAGGACCTTAATTTAAAGCTCTCATAATAATGCAATTTATTTCTGGAAAATGCCATAGTATTGCTCTTTGAGGATTCTTGTCAGACAAGAAGACACTTACTGCTTGCGTACAGCTTTGATTTATTCATTCCTTTGAATATCTTCTATGTTGTTATCTTTTTAACGTATTAATGTTTCCACTTACCAGGTGGTAGGCAGACTTTCATACTGGCAGTAAATTTCAAATTAAAAACATCAGTTGCATTTTAATTTCTACTATGGAAAAACTTGGGTTTTTTAAAGCAAAAGTGGATAATGCACATGCTGTGTGGCTAAAAAATAACAGCAGTTTGACTACCAGAAGGTTTTGCCTTGTTTTAAAAAAGAATTTCACATCAGATAAACCATAAACCCTGTACTGAGTTTACATGTCAAGGTTTTGGTAGTGGGGGTTCTACAGGGGTGGCTTCTGCAAGAAGCTGCTAGAACCTTCCCCTAAGCCAGCCAGCTCCAAGACAGACCTGCTGCTGGCCAAGGCTGAGCCCGTCAGCGATGGTGGTAGTGCCTCAGCATATTTAAGACAAGCTGCACAACAGCAATTGCAGCCAGAGAGAGGAGTGAGAATATGTGAGAGGAACAACTCTGCAGACACCAAGGTCAGTGAAGGAGGGATAGGAAGTGCTCCAGGCACCGGAGCAGAGTTTCCCACATAGTCTGTGGTGAAGACCATGGTGAGCCCTCCTGCAAGCTATGAAGGTTAATGGTTGAGCAGATATCCACTTGTAGCCTGTAGACCCCAAACTGGAGCAAGTGAATGCCCAAGGATATCTGAGACCCTGTGGGAAGTCCATGATGAAGCAGACTCCTGGCAGGACCTGTAGACCTGAGGAAGGACTCACAGCGGAGCAGTGTATGAAGAACCGTTGTCTATGGGAAGGACTCATTTTGCAGAATTTCATGGAGGACTGTCTCCCATGGGAGGGACCCCATTCTGGAGTTGGGGAAGAGTGTAAGGAGTCCTCTCCTGAAGAGGAAGGAGAGTCAGAGACAACATGTGATGAACTGACCACAGCTCCCATTCCCTGTCCCCCTGTGCCACTGTTGGGGAGGAGGTAGAGAATTTGTGAGTGAAGTTGAGTCTGGGAAGAAGGGAGGGGTGGGACTAAGGTGTTTTAAGAACTTAGGTTTTATTTTTTCATTATCTTCCTCTGATTTGATTCATAATAAATTCTTTTTCCCCAAGTTGAATTAGTTTTGCCCGTGGTGATAATTGTTGAGTGATCTCCCTGTCCTTATCTTGCTGCATGAGCCTTTCATTATATTTTCTCTCCCCTGTCCTGCTGAGAATGGGGAGTGATAGAGTGGCTTTGGTGGGCACCTGGTATCCTGCCAGGGTCAACTCAGCACAAACCCATAAAAAATAGATTTGCAACATGTGGTTTATTTTGATAGCAGTAGCAGCAGCTAAATAAATTTGAAGAGGTACCTCAGTGGTGTAAACACCATGTTTGAAACACCTAGCTTCTATGGAACTGTTGACTTAAATCTCAGCAGGGTTGACTCAGCCCTTCAGCTCCTTTAGACAGGCATCAAGATTCTTGCATCTACCATGCAGAGAGCTGAGACTTTATGGACCAAGGCCCTGGCTCCTATGCACAAAGCTTGCATCGCTTGGTCTGTTCATAGTGCCACTGGTGTGAATTGCTTTTATCCTTAAGGGTATAGAGTTTTCTTGGCGCTAGTGGCTTTACAGTAGTTCACAGGCTGGCAGAAAGGCATGCAGCCAGCTTCAGTAGTTCTGAGGCACTTGTAAGACTGAAAACTCTGGATAATGTAAACCAAATCCAATCCTTGATCCAAACTTACCCTCCACGAGACCAGCTTATTAACGAGGGCACAGGGCTATGCATCCTTGATGGAGTGTTGAGGCACTCCCAGAGCTAGGGGAGTGTAGGCCCAATGCCACAAAGCCATCTCAGTGGCTCCTCATGGCTTCCACCTGTTTCTTGCCCATCCAGGGAAGGTCTCCTCCCACAGCAATCATAGACCTGAGCTATTATGTGAACCTGAGGAGAGCTGGAAGTAGGGTAAAACCTAGTGGGAAACACTGGATGAAGCAAAGCCCCATGTATAGGGTTAATCACAGATACTAGAGTTGTCTGCGAGATGCTAGCAGATAGATCTGGCCCATGTTGTCACTTATCTTAAACCGGAACAGCTGTCCAAAGGTGATGGAAAGCTCACAAATTTCTTAGAGCATTTAGGGGAAACTAGAAGAGTTTGGTGCATGCCAGGGACATATGCTGTTTTGTCACGTGGAGGACCTGAATCTGTCCACAAAGAACTTCCCTTTCCTACCTGTCTAATTCATGGCATGGAACAGGGATAAAATGCATTAATACATACATTCACAGCTAATTAATCACAGTGAGGAACACGGTGTAAAAATCCTGTATTTCTAAAAAGATTTTTTAAGCCTGATGTGACATGACAATAAACGTATTTTCACTGCAGTAATATGCACTGGAGCACGAGCCAGGTGGCTTTCCATGGGCCTTTGGAAACCTGTCTATTGCAAGAAAACAAAGAGGCAAGCTACAGAACAACGCGGGGGAGAACAAAATACACAGCTCCTGTGCAGAACTTCCAGGCCACCCCCGCAGCTTCAGTGGACACCGTTATTGAAAAGTAGATCAATGCATAAAATTCAGAGTAACCAAATTGCTCTGGAGAGCCTCAGAGGACAATGACAGGCCTGACTGAGTGCACCACCATGGTTCTTTGTTGTCCTGTTGTGTCTTATAATGTTGCCCTATTGGCTTAAAACCGGTGTAACCGTGGGGAGTCAGGTCCCATCTTATGCTCATCAAAAAGTAAACACTGATAAAGGTACTCTTAATTTACTGTGATGGAATCTACACAGACAATTAAAAAATTTCTTTTTTCTTCAGATACTATTAAGAGCCTGACCCAAAGTCCAGTGAAATCTATGTGTCTTCCCATTGACTCTGTGGACTTTGGATCACACCCCTAAAGAGCAGAGAAGTGCATAAATAATAACACAGAACTGAGCACATCAAAAACTATCTTCCAAGCAAGTATGTGTGTTCCCATTTAAATCCCTGAACTCAAATTACAGGGGTTTTAAAGAGCAGTTTTCTTAAAAGCCAGGAAGAAAGTATTTATATTAGCACATTGAAATGAAAAGGGACACTTACAGAAGAAAGATATACTATCCATCTGCTATTTAAAATCAAAATTACTGTTATTTTAAAAGCTAATAACTGCCTTAAATGTTCCATTTGATTTAAGCAGAAGTAAAAACACTACATCTTTCAGCATTAAAAAGACATCTTTAGATAAAAGATGTAATAATCATAACACAAAAAATAAGAAGGAAATGGAGATCTCTAGCTGTACTCATCTGAGAAGGTGTGGTACAGAGAATAGGAAATCATTTGGTTCTCACTGATTATAGCTCTTTGTATCAAAATACTTGAGGCTGAAATTAGTGCGATCCACGAGAGCAGGTGTTTTGAATTTTAATCTAAGATATAATTAGAGTCTGTAAAAAACACGATGTGATGCAGTAATTGAAAGGGCTAATCACGGGATGCTTCATTTTTAAAAATATTTAAAAATAGATCTACAAGCCTTAAAAAAAACATATTCCACAAATTTTTATTTTGACTACATATAAAGCTGCAATCCTTTATGACTTCGATTTGAAAGACTTAATTCATTTGTATCTTTAAAAGTGATATATAATTATCAAGTTCTTTATCTTGCATTTCATGTTGTTTATATAAACATTGTTACAATCCCTAATGTTTGCACAATCACTCTGTGGGAATAATTGTCAAGGCCAAATATTGGTTTAAATGCCACCTGGATTAAAGGATTATATATAGACTGAGCTAAAAGATTTCATTTACTGTTTTTTATTGTTTGCAAAACATATTTCTTTGGACTTCAGGTATCTGCTCTCTTATTCTAGTGTTTATAGTGAGAGGATGCCAAATTCAGCAGCTCTTCCTGTTCATAAAAAAGACGGGATTTCATAAGAAATACAGTCCTGTGGCTTTGCCTGTTACTGTTTTATGGTTAAGGTTGGTAACCAAAGGAGCTGATGCTGGTTAAAAAGTCACCTGATGGCTCCCATCTTCTTAGCTATTACATCTGATTTTGAGCTAAAATGGCAATGCAATCAAGTAAGACAGGAATGAATCAATTAGATAGTGATCACAGTGCGTAAACTGAGACAGCCTTAAAGAATCTGCATGGAACTGATCATGCTAGTCCTCCAAATTTCTGAGAGCTGGTGCAGTGCAATTCAAATGAACCCAAGTGAAATAAGGCATCTGAAAGCTCTAATTGCTAAAAAATGGCCCTGAATATAAGTGTGACGCACCATTCTCTCTTTAACCTGAGAAAAGTAATGTGGAGCACAACTGTCTGCGGGCCCAGCACTGTTTGGACTGTGTGCCACAACACTCATTATATCTATATCTATCTTTATCTATCTATATATGTATATATGTATATATATTGACATATACAATATATATCAATAACGTTATTATTGATAGTATTTCTCCTACTGATGAGGTATAACTAAGAATAAGGTCCACTGTCAACTAATAAGGAGGAAAATCCCTATCAGACGTTATATCTCTATTATTAAAATATTATCAGTATTGTGAATATTCGCAACTCGAAATACTTCAGAAAGTCTGTCTTTTTTAGAATGATGTTTGCTAAAGTAAGATATTAGCCTTGAAGTTTGTAATACATTAAACAGTTATCTCCCAGACAGTCTGAATGCCAGAGAAATGTGTATTTTATTAGCTCAGTGAAAGTTTCAGTTTACCTGCAGTTCAGGTGACAACTTGCCTTCAGGTCTTCAGGACTGAGATAATGCCAGGGTTCCTCAGATCCATTGCCAGGACGTCTCATGGTCGAGTAGGGTCGGAGGGCCCATGGGCCTGGAAATTAGTGCAGTGTCAACTCTGCTGGGGGTTCTCTGCCAGCAGCCGTACAATGGAATCAGACGGCTCAATCTCTGTGAGACTTTCCCTCCGCTGGTGCATGCCGGAAGGGTTTCTTCCCTGTTCAAAGAGAAAAACCTTTCATTCCGAAGGTGTTTTGAACTCATTCAGAAGTGCAGATGTTGTTTATATGCTGTGTTACAGGGAAAATATTTCTTTTTTCATGTTTTCTAAACTTATTATAGAGGGAAAAAAACCACCTGGGCAAGGTTCAAGTTCGCTAAGTGCCAAATTCTTGAAACTTTGTAATTTAAATCATCATCCCACACATAAGTATTGGAAAGCTAGATGCTTTGTATCCTTTTTATCTCCTGTTCTATCTGTCAGGCACAAAGATTTTTGTGTGTTGGAGAAAGTAAGTGCTGCTTCTCAGCATGGCATTGCAGAGAGAGAGACAGAGAAATGTTTTCATTAGGCTCCCATTCCCTTGTTCTCACAGCATTTTCATTTCTGAGCTTTGAGCAAGACTAGTAACAGGAATTCTTCCTATTTTTAGTCTTGAAGGCTTGTTTCTGCTATCACAGTTAGCAGTTACCCATGAGAAATGTGTTAAATGAAATCTCTGTTACTTCAATAGACTTCTTAATCTGATTAATTGCTGAGTGAAGTAGATTTTACTGAGATACATGTGTGTGTATATACTCCACAGCAATTTCTTCTGCTTCCATAGTATCCTATCAATACTAGACACTGACTCAGACTCAGACTCAAGGCATCTGCTCTAATTGTAATCTTCCAGACCCATTTCCATAACCTTAAAGCTTAACTTTGGCCAAACAGGCCAATAGAAAAAAATGGCTGTTTCAATGTTGTTATGAAATTACATCTAGTTGACTGGAACGGCCTGATGAATCTTAATTTTGTAAAGATAGATCCTAATAAGTGCAAAAAAAATTTAAAGATATAGTTTTTAATTACAAGAGACATTCTGCTTCCCAGAAGCCATGCTTCAAAGGAGCAACACAGAACAGACAGTGCTTAACAAATGAGTTTTCAGCCTTGCATTTAAGCACCATGATTCCATGAGGAGCTTTGTCCCTTTACATTATATGAGACCTGGTCTGAGTAGAAAATTGCTGACTTCTTCAGAGACTTTTCTAGTGCTTATAAAATAACACCTGAGCAATTCATAAACAACCTTTAAACCCCACCTGTGAATTGTAGTGGCACTTTTTGCTCCATTTTAGAGATGCAGTGTTTAAATGTAATATTTTCAAAAGTTCCAAATAATTTTGGGTGCTGAGCAGAAAATCTCTGATTTTTTTGGAGCACATGTCTGTTCAAGGCAGAGCTCCTAGTGACTGAAGTGGCAGCTGCAGTCTGAGAATAATTCTGGTTAGAAGGCACCATCTGATCCACCCCCTTACTCAAAGCAGGGCCAATTTTGAAGTTATACCCGACTTTGAAATAAGACCAGGTCTTTCAGGGTCATACCTAGTCAAATCTGGAGTATCTCCAAGGATGGAGATTTCAAAACCATATGAGTACTTAATACTTCGGCAAAACAGGACCTGGAAACCCAAAACCAAAGTACACAGAAAAAGTGGTTCTTTAAATTGCTGCCAGAGAGGGAGCATGGATAACACTGAAAAGACAGTCTTCTGTGTCTGTCTGAGTGCTGATCATCATGGCAGTCTCATGCTGCTGTTAGGCAATGTGTGATGAAGCCCCCTTTTGGCTCATCAAGACGTGTAGATGTGGTGCTGAGGGACATGGTTTAGGGATCCTGGCAGTGCAGGGTGAGTGGTTGGACTCGATGATCTTAAAGGTCTCTTCCAACCAGTTGGTTCTATGATGCTATAATATTTTTATGCACAGGTCCCCGGTATCACAGAATCTGTTTCTCATAAGCAGAAGACTGCACATATCTGCATTTAGTCCTGTGTCCTGAAGGAAATGAGTCTCTGCCAACACTTAGGGCTCTTAGCAAGTCACTGGTGTCTTGAACACTTGCAGGCTGTACAGCTTTGCACTTATCCCTTGTAATGGAGAATATCATCTGACTGTGGGTGACTAAGACAACTGAGCTGCTGCCACCTCACAGCAGGCTGCAGTCCTGAACTCTTTTGTGAGCTGTCCTTCCTGCAGGAGCAATGCCATCCACACCTGAGGGACACTGTTGGAGAATATTTTAAGAGCTGTCATGGCCTTGAAATAAGTCATGACTTTGTACAAATAGGTTCCCTACATTTCTTCATGTGTTCATGGGTTCTGGCTGGCACTGGGGAGGAAGAGAGGAGAGAGCTTCGGAAGAAGGGGAAGGACAGCACATGCTGTGATAAGCTAACTCACAAGTTTCTGTGTGTTTTCAAAGTGTGCTTAACTGTAATGTATGAATGAACAGGTAGTATTTTAAGTAATTTGCTCTTTTTTTTCCTGTAGACAATACAGGGAAAAGAAAATGTGCCAGCTATGGCTGCATGGAGTGCCTAGGGAGATGCACAATGGCTGTGAAGCATGCCTTTGAACTGGTTTCTCAGGAATTGTCTTCTCTGAGACAGGACCTGGCTGATCCTGCTACTGAACGCTTGAAAAGAAGGCTGCAAGGTGGAGCCCTGTGTTCCAGCAAGGGGCCTTTGAGTGCACCGCCTCTCATGGCAACAATTCTTCAGCCACAGGACAGTGCTGCCAGGTTTGCCAGGGCAGTCAGGATGTGGTGCTTGAGATCCCAGTGGGAGGGAGCTCAATATGGTCACTGCATTCAGGGAAAGAAATTCAGCAGGTCCAAGACACAAGTGGAAAGTTGCCAGAGCCACCTGTGTACCCTCCCCCAGCAGAAGAGTCCAGCTCTGGGGACCTCCTAGGGTGGTTTACAAAATGGAAGGTGTAGAAGTGCTGGCTGTGCTATGGTGTGACACAGCACCAGCTCAGGTGAAAGGGTGCTTCCAGCGCCTTGTGCAAGTGGGTGCCAGCCAGAATGAAACAGCACCAGCAGCCATCACACCCTCAGAACTGGAAGCACCTTGTGGCAGCCCTGTGTCTGCTTCTGCACTACCATGAGGTTGGATTTCAACTGTTAAATTCAGTGGGATCTTGAGGTACACAAGGAATGGAAAATATCGACCTTAACCATCCTAAGGATAGTCTAAGTAAAGAGTGGCAAAGAATGAAAAAGTCGGGTGCCATTGATTCACAGTGGAGAGTCAAGAGTGATACTGCTCAGTAAAAATCTTGGTTTTGTCTTATTTTTAATGTAACATTTCAGAAAAGTCCCAAACCTTGAACTTTCTGTTGGAGAAAAGCAGACCTAATACAGAAGGGTGTGCTACAGGCAGCAGTCCAAGAGCACGCAAGAGATTTGTAAAAGTAATGCTTCAGGAAGCTTGGTCCAAAAGCATGTTCCAGCAAATGATTGCTCTGAAATTAGTCACAAAGGAAAGCTACAGGAGCCAGCCAGTGCTTTAACTTTAGCATAAACTGGCATTGCTTTTTTGGAATGACTAGAGCTGTGCTGATTTATACCAGCTAATGATCTGGTCCACAAACATTTTCTTATTCCAAGTTTAATTATTTCCCAGATTGTAAGGGTGTCTATATCTATCTCTGTTCATTTAAGATTTCAAGATGCTAGTCTGGAACTATGCTTACAGCAAGCATTAAATTGGTCAGTTTGGATGGAGTACAGTCTTCCTGACATCCTCATTGGATACTTTTATTTTGACATATTAATGTGCTGGTTGATTATGAGAATCTCTCTCTCTCTCTCTCTCTTAATGAAATACTTTAATGTGGTGTAATAACAAAAACTTTAATAACAGAAAAACATTTTGTCTTCCCAAGATCATGGAGGGCTTTTGATTTTTTTCCTTTTTTTTTTTTTTGTTTTTGTTTTTGTTTTTGAAATTCTCAGTGAACCTAAATGAAAGGGACCTGTTCTCACAGTCTGCAAGGGCAGGCTGCGTTAATGGTAGTTACACGTGTACGTTGAATGTATTTGTACATGAGGGCAGCTCCTTGTATTTAGATTTGCAGTCCTAAGGAAAAAACAGTTCCCTGTTTATGAGCTACCAAAACCTTTGATTTCAAACAATTTAAAGTGGCATTTCACAAGTCCTGCCTTTATGAATACGCCCTCTAAGTCTTTTTCATTGCACCTGTACAAACAGCAACAAAGAGAAAACATGTGAGTGTGAAAAGGGCCTTCAACTTCTCTCACCTACTTAATGAAACGTCCTTCCTTTTTCTGCAAGCAAGTGAAAGACAATAAATTATGTGAGATGCTTTTTCAATGGCAGTAGGAGAGATAGGAGTGTCCTTATTTGATGCTCCACAGGGTAAGATTTATAAACAGTGCCATAAAAAAATCTTTCCAGGACACAAAATCTTGCAGGGAATGTGGTAGTTCAGCAAGCTCTGTAGCTTCAACTGAAGTGTGTTCTGCTTGTCATGTGTCTGATTTGGTTTGTCAGGACCAAGACCCTGCTTAAATTTGTGTAGCTAAAGTAGATTCAGCAGAGCGACACAGATTTATACCAACTCAGATTCTGGATAGAAATCTCTGCATTTCCATCAGTTAGAAATATTTCCAAGAATTGTGCTACTGTCTGAGTCTTTTAATATCCCAGATACTAAATAAACTTTAAGCCAGCTACAGATCATTCAATTGGATGTTGTTTGGGTTACTACTTTAGACACTGGAGAAGAACTGGCTGTACCAGATCATGAGACCTTGACTTGATTAATTTTAAATTAAATTTAAAGATAAAAACATGTAGTTCTAGTTGAAAGTGAAACTATCATTTTCAGTTTCAAAAAGGCAATTCACTGAACTGGGAAACTCATGGACTTGAGTGTAAAAGAGAGCTGGAGTTTCTGAATGTTGTACATTTTTCAGGTACAACATTTCTCCGGGGCGTCTACTGAAATGAAGGGAAGGGATCTAGACCTAGCTGGATGATTAAGCAGCTCAAAAATAACCTTTGCAGAATGACTAGACATCCTATGAAGAATGGAAAAAGAGAATAATGTTCAGCTAATGCAATTAAGTCTTAGAGGGCAGGAAGTGTATGAATAAAATGAGAATTGCCAAAAGACAAGCTAAGTTGGATTTTTCAAACACAGCTAAATCAGATAGAGATTATTTTAGCCATACAAACAAAAAGATGATTTATAGCCACTGCGCAGCAAAGATGTTGAAGTTAAGGATAATACGATATGGCCCCAAGATGAATACTTTGGCTCAGTTTTCAACAGGGATGATGATGTTAAACAAGGCTGTGTTGCTAATGGGAATATGAGAATGGAAATGGAATTAACCACATCTAAGGTGGAAGCCAGACTCTAAAGAGATTAATGTGACTGAGTGAGCTTGCAGTGGAGGCATATCCTAGAAGAACTATGAAAGAACTCATTTAAGAAACTGCAAGTCTGCTAACAAACATTTTAAACGTGTTTATTAGAGATGATAGCTCTTCCTTAAAAAAGCAAGCATTGGATCTAACCTAAGTAAAAAAGAGGAAAAGTCTGGGCAACCACAGTTCTGGCTTCAAGAATACATGAAATTTCAAAACAGATAAGGACATGAAGAAGGAAATAAAATTAAATGTCACTCACTTTAGCAAGAGTAGATCTCGTCCAAGTAACTTGACTCTTGTTTGTAAGAGAATGACAAATTATTAGTAAGAGAATGAGATGCAACTCAGTTACCAGAAAGCATTTGACACAGTGCTGCATAGGAAATTGCTCGTTAAGCTGGAGAAAATTTGGATTAGCAGAAGAATTGTGAGGTGGAAAAAAAAGAAAGATCATGTTGAAAAGAGAAATACCAAACTGAAAGGAAGTAAGTAGTGGAGTTCTTCCAAGACGAGTCTAGGGACTGATCCTATTTAACGTTTTTAACAACTTTGGCAGAAAAAGTAGTACTGTGCTCATGAAATTTTCTGATAATGCAATATGTAGTGTGAATGTGGAGGAGGACAGTATACAGGAAGAATTGGATAAGCTTCAGGACTGGAATAATAGAAATGGGATGAATTTGAATAATCCAAAAGGTGAAGTCAGGCACTTCAGGACTCATAATATTTCTCCAAGAAGGAAGCTTTAAAAAGAAAAGCCTGGGAATGGACTATTTGATCACCTGATGATACAATATGCAAAGTGCCTGTGAGGAATATAAATGCAGTCCTCAGGAACACCCAGCAAAGATAAGTGCTGGTGCTGTTTTGTGATAAAGATTGTTCTGACTGAAAATGAGGAGGTTTCTAAGCAGAAAAGCCATACATTTCTGAAATAGCCATCAATACACCAAAACAGGCTGTTGAAACAGAACCTTATCAGTTTATGGAAACCAGTACAGCAAGAGAGTTGGGGAAGACTGGAGCTAGCAGTCCAGAAGACATCTTCAGGATCTGACTTCTCTTACAGCTCACACAGAGCTCAGCCCCTCAGCTTGGTAGAATCACCCAAAGGCTGTCCTGAGCTTGAATTCTACTTTTGGTGAAAAAGTAAGCCCAAAAGTGTAAGAAACACCAGTAGCTGTTAATCCCTTGACTAGCTCAATCTCCAAATATGTTTTTATCGCTCCAGAGGCAAATGATCCCCATTAATAATGTATCCTCTATCACCATCTGTAACAAATCCTGTTAGTATAGTAACACTTGATTTTTAGGCAACTTCAACAGCGCATCTGGCTGCAGTTAGTACACGTTATTATTAAATCACATTTTTTCTTTTTATAGGTAATTTTCACCAGATATCCCCCAATGCTGAATAGGTTCTGTGGAATCTTAATCCTCATGATTTTCATATAGTCTTATCAAAATATGAGGCATATTTTCAGTAGCTGGGCATTCCAACTGCTTACCACCATTTTTGCTCTGTGTAGAGGTCTCTGCAGTTCTGATCCACAGATGGGTGAAAGCCAATGGGGAAGGTCTGTGCCCCGTCACCTACCTCAGGGGCTTGGGAGGGTCTTGTTTGCTAGAATTCTGCTAAGCTGCTTTCTGTGTAGTTCATAACCAAGTCAAAGGAGCCCTCATTCGATAGGTACTCTCTATTTAGCTCTGATGAAGCGCTCAGATGAAGGTTTCTGCTGCACTCTGCTTAGTGTATGTAGAACTGCTCTGTGAGCCCATTCAGTTATTATTCAGACACTGCATGGGCACATTTCCAGTAGATGACTGGATGTTCACATTTTTTATTTGCTAAAGATTTCTTTGACCTTGGTGAAAACTGAAAGAGAGGAAATAGCATTCAAGGAGGCAGAACTTAAAATGAAAAACACATGAAATAAGAACTCCCTAAGGGACAGAGGAATGGAGCACTGGCCGAACTTGGGGGTGTTTGTTATTCGGCAGCCTTGCCAGAACATATGCAGAGCAATATTTGAACTTTAAATTCTCTATGTGCAAAGGAACAGAAAAAAACCCAAACAAACTAAAAAGTTTAGCAATGGAGGCTACATCTCTCAGATGCAGAACTTTTCTTCTTTTAATAACAATTTTTAAAATGTGGGTTATTTGGTGAATTAACTAATGGAAGTTGGGTCCACATAGGTCTTTTGTTTTAAGATACCAACTTAAATCACAATTGATTTCTATGGTCATCTTATTTTTTATGAGAGTGAGAGGTTGCTTAGTGTAAGGCATGTGTTTATGACCAATTTAAAGTAGAGAAGATTTGTTACAGTGGCCCACACCTGTCACAGCCATTGATTTATACATGTACTGACTTGCCATGTTTGCCTATGGGTAGCTTAAAATTACAGACCTGGTACAAATAGTCTACACAATTGCAATACCAAAAAATATCATCAGAAAAAAATTAGAATTTTCTACATACCACAGTCCAAAAAACACTGCAGTGCAGGGGCTTTCAGCTTCAGCTCATATTACATTTTTGTACAGGCATGTACTGGAGATCCACCTTCTCTGTGATACAAGACTTACTTAATAAGAGGGGAAAATAAATATTTTGCTGACTAGAATACTGAATATGGTTCTGATTTGCTGCTAACATAGACTCATCCTTCTGAGGCTCAAAACATTTTCAAGTCAGGAAAAAAAGGTCATGGAAAAACCTTTTTTAAATCTCTGAGAGAGCATCCAGAACATGGCTCATCACATGGCATCATAATGTTGATGGGGTACTGTGGATTAGTTGTCTGCTCCTGACGCAGGCCCCACAAAGAACAGACTGCAGAAAACAAGTTTGGGAACTGCTGATCTCAGTCATAAATATTGTCTGTCTGTGGTCTTGAAACAAAATCTTTGTCTTTCTGTAAACAATTTTACATAGTTTTAACTATTTTAATAATGTTCTGCAGATAACTTTAAATTTAACTTTCTCCAGCTGAAGTAGTTCTGGTTTGCTTTCAGTGGTCCTAGAAGACTCTAAAAGTGTTCAGCCTTGGCTATTTTCTATCCTGTGGACAGGTAGAACTGTGGATCTCATAACGATGATAACATGTGAGGCAGAGGGCAGGAATGGGACAGAGCCAGGTCTGAAGAGTGGACATGGGGAGTGCAGACTGACACAGCTGACAGCATCTGTTCTAGCATCAGGACCTACTAACTGAAGGGCTGTAGCACCATTAATGCCCATGATAAATCCTTATATGATGTCACAGAATCCAATCCCAGCTCATTTCTTCAGGATAATGGAAGACAATGCAGAAGATCCATCCCTATCTCCTGCCTCTGCATCCCTGATCCCTCCAGACTGTGGATTCCACGGAGACCCTGTAGCACACTGCCCCACTCAGTGGACAATCTGTTGCCTGTCTGGAGACCCACCACCACCAAGCAAAGACAGAAATTCTCTGCTAACACCATCCCCTGAACTGATATTTTTGGAGGGGTTTAATGCTACACACTGGTCATCCTGGAGAGGAAAAGTATAAAATAAAACATTGCATGCAAGCAAAAAACCTAAACAAAACAGGAAAAAACCCAATCTTTTTCTGCTAAAAAAAGTGACTTCTTTTTGTAAAGATGCCATTTTTTCCTATGGATATTGAATCAGCTGTCTTTCTAACAAGCTTTATGGGACTAAACAGACTTATGGAACATCCCTGATTGACTTGGGTTGAGGTTCTGACTTGTATAGCTTTCATGACCTGTCCTTTCTGCTTTTCCCATTCCCTTCTCCAATATCTTCACCCCTGCTTCACGGACATAAAAGGCTTTGGAAACTGGGGTTTTCTTTCTTTTTTCTGCAGTAGCAAATTCTCATTTTCTTACCCTTCCATCATCTTCCTACATGCAAAGTCAAAAGGGAAGAATGCTCAAGGTATGTGGCAGTTTATTTAGTTCACTCTTAACGAGAAAAATATCTGGAAATAATTTTTTCTGGGTTCAGACAACTACCTGTACATCATTTGCAGTTTTCTTGTTGATGTGACATGTGTAAAACAGGGTTTTTTTAACAGTTACATCATGCTATTTGATATATGGATAACATGTGTAGTGTAATTCACAAAACAAGCTGTGGCATCGCACATACCTCTGTATTTACTGAACCTCAAAATACAAAGACTTGTCTTGAAAGCCTTGTTTACTTTCTTTTGCCTAAATCTTAAGAAAAACCTCACATGATTTTACATATTAATACAAAACTTAGATGTCAGTAAACAATTTTATGGTATCCATAGTAAAATCTCAGATGTAGCTAAATAAATGAAAAGCAAAACATTCTTTACTGTAACTGAGAGTTTCAAATTAAAGAATATTGGATATCTTGTTTATGATATCCAATCACAAATTGGAAGCCAGCTAGAAATTTTGTTTGGATTTTTTTCTTTTGTGTTTTTTCAAAATGTTCTTATTATTGAATATCGTATGTCTTGCTGAGTTTCTAAATTCATACACATTTCCTGCTAAGAACATATGGAAAAGAGTAGATGTTTCAGAGTGAAATCTGGATGACATAATGAACCATGAGAGAGAAACTTGAAAGATTAATACAGATCCAAAGATTGAAACTATGTCTACTGTTAAGAACACACCACTGTTTTTTTATAGTACAGACTTTTATGAGGCAGAAATAGGAAAATGTAAAAATCAGTCTGTTATAGAATGTTAGGATTTTATACACGGATATTCTGGATGTGATGGCAGTTTAGAAATGACAATTCTTTAAATATTTGCTCATTTCAGTAAATTTTAAGAGTGGGCAGAGCCTGTGTAAATTTCCGGTGTAACCCTGGTCCATTATCTTCCCTTTCTTTAGTGTCTGCTTTCTTCCCTGCAAATGGACAACTACTAGCACCCCCTCATTAAGGCAGGTGAAAAATGCAATGTGCACAGATTTGCTGCTGACAGCAATGTCAGGCAGGCTAGTGAACACTGTAGCCATAAACATTGGATACTGATCGATTAATAGGAGTGGTGGCAATACTTCTCATTACATTCATGCTTAGAAATACCTTTTTGGCCAGCTCCTCAACTCGTAGAAAATGTTGTATTTAAATGTTTGCTTTCCACAGAGATGTAGAGATTTACTCTAAAGGAAGGGGCCACAGCTTTTCTCACTGCGTGCCTGAGCAAAGCTGGGCTTTGCAGAGGGCTGACATGGGCTCACCACTCAGTGTTCCTCAGCCAGCCACAGTTACTAAGGATGTTACCCTGTCACCTCGGGCTACTGCCAGGCTTGCTTCCAGAAATGTGTAGCATGCAAGCTCACCCTGAAACAGCTGCACTTACACCTACTCTTAACCTCACACACAGGTCACTTCCATGTCTGTTTTCTGTGATGATGTAGGAAAATCACAAAGGATTCCTCTCAGCAAACTAAGGATATTTCCAAGCTATTGTGCAAGATCTGTTCCAATAACCTTTGGCTCCTTAGACAGCATAAGGAAAGAATGTATTTGTGATACCAATTTTAGACTCCTCTCTTCACATGAAGTGGTTCACTGTCAGGAGGTGCCTGCTTCCCTCAGTAACTATCAAGGAAACATAGGGCTACAAGCCTTTTCCTGATCCAAACCATTCATCTAACTCTCAAACTCCTCAACTAGAAGAGATGAACCTCACTGCAAGTTTTCGTAAAAGTGTAGTGTGTATCAAAGAGTAAATTAAACGGTGCACTGAAAAAAGCTTTTGAATAGAGTACTTTCAAATTTCCTTAGTGAGATGGCTCTCATGGTTGTGAGGGCACCTTGTGGCTGCGCTGTCCTGGCAGAGCATGATGGTAACAATGGCACCCATTAAGGAGCCAGAGGGTGGTTGTTCCTGAGAAGCAACTCAGGGAGTGCAAGCCCTGCAAGGAAATGCAATAAGGATTTTCTAAGACAAGCTCCTTCCTCAACTGAAGACAGAGCAGGACTTGGAGCAGACGTGATGTGACTTCTTCCCAAGGAGACCTGAGAAAGCTGTTTGGGATGGTGCTCTGGGAGAGGCCCAATGGAGATCAGGTAGGCACAGAAGGGGTAAGCATTTGTGTGGGTCATGGTCTTCCAGGAGCTTGAGGTTTAAGGGATTAAAGCTTGAACGTGCAGAGTAAACAGGAGAAGAAGAGGGATTGAGCTATGCAAGGCTATTTGACAATCCGAGTCCTTCTGTGTGAAGATTAGGAGAGCATGGCGGCACCCCATCCCTTCCTTAATCCAGATAAGGAAAAGCCCTGAGTATGTGAGCAAAGATCTACCTAGTTTAGAGAGGGAGAAGAGCTATGGATACGTGAAGAAGGCTTTTTCTCTTTGTCAAGAAGGCTTGACCACCTCATGTGACATTGCAGGTGAAATGGAGATGTACAAGCAAATTCAAATCTGCGTTCAAATGATAATGAGCAGATATCCACTCAGTTTTCTCTATGTTATGTGCTTTAATGCATGTAAACATGTCATTAGAGATAAAAAGACTGATGTGGTTATTTCGTACTGTTGGTCATGGAGCAAGTGGTGTTTAATAGCTCTTCACTGTAGAAATAGCAGTTCAAAGTCTCCTATAAACCTGAGACACTGAGAATCTTTAGGTATTAAACTATTCACTTTATAAAATAAGAATCAATTAGATAGATACCTTCTTGTGATAAACACCTCTCTTTCTCTACACATTCTGGGCTGAGGATAACAAGGGTCCTTACAAGAGAAGGCACTAACAGTCAGAACTTGAAGCTGTTACAAATAATATAGTGGAAAATTTCCCTAGGCAGCTGATCTAATTTTGATTGTCAAAAAAAATCTGTGTTCAGCATGAAACCACTTGTAATTGTAGCCCTGGTGATGTTTTTCACGAGTTATTAAAATGAGTTTTCAGTCACATCAGGGTAAAATTGGCAATAAAGACACTGGAAGAAAAGGAAAAAAAATACCATTCTTATCTGGCTGCCTTTTTAGAGACCCTCAGTCAAATTTTAACACAGCAGCAGTAAAAGTATTCTATTATTTTCTGCTGGTTGGCAAAAAGAAACTGTCCTGCAGAATCTGTTTCCTGGCCATCTGAAAACACTGGCATGGAAACACATGTACGTTTGCACAAGATAAAATTGATTAGTATTAATCTTTTTGCAACTCACTAGTGTTGCCCAAATCCTTCACTGAGTGTTGACGAGTATTTCATGGAATTGAAGCACAGAAATAAAACATTCAAATGTTGGATGTCTTTAATTACCAGTCAATTTTCCTGAGTACAATGATCCATTATTTTAACTTCTGTTTCTTGCGTCAGAGCTGTGTCAGCATGGACTCAGTCCTCACTGCAGCAAAACGTCTGTTTTCTTAAGTGGTCATTTTGCCTGAGGACGGTCTAAATAATTGTATCCTTGAAATTGTTTATCTGTGATGATTATAGTAGAAAAAAAAAAAAAAATCCCTAAAATCAGAAGTTAATCTTAACCAGGAAATAAGCAGTATTGAGTCACTAAACCTGGCAAAGGTGTCTGTTTAGCAGAAGCTGTTCTGAGCCAGTTCCTGTATATACTCCAGTGAAGCATAGCCATGGCATTTAATTTAGGTACAAGTGCCAAATTAAACACTTAATTGACTTTTCTTTTACACTAAGTTGTACTAACTTTGGCTATACATTGCTATAGGTACTGCTATAGATACTAGTAAACCAAGCCCAGACAGTGATAGTTTTCTGCGGGAAAAGAACACCATTTCAATGTTATTCCTTCTGCTGAAATTAAAAAACCCCAAACGAACAACAAACAAAAAACCCTTACAGGAAATGTCCACATTGAGAACTTACAGAACTTTTGTTTCTTTTCTACATCCAAGGGTGGGAAGTCATACGTTTGTTAACAGTCATTGTAGTGAAAATGCTTTAGGGAACATAATTTTCTGTCAGGCGATATACTTTCAAATCTGTTTTAACATTTTATTCTTGTATGCGTGAACAAATTCTGAGAAGCAGTCCTACTAAACCTTTCATTCCTCTGTCATCCTGCTAATGCATCACAGAGAAGTTATTCTCAGCTTTCACTGAAGCCATTGTATTTCTAATCCGCTTCAGTCTGGGAAAATAACACCCTGCTTTAATAAAGAGAGCAACGAATGTAAACTGACTTCAGAGAAGAGCTAAACTCTTTCTTCCCCCACTGAAAGTTCATATGCTGAGTGATGTGCAGCAGAAATATCTTATACCTGTCCTGGATGACTTGTTAGCACTGACTTGTTATGAGAGGATGAGAGCCTGATGTTAATGGGTGCAAGTCCATTGAAGTTTGTTGAGATTTACACCCACTGTCCCCGGTGGAAAATGAGGTCCCTTGTTTCTCCACTGCTTCTCAGCTATTGTCAAAGAGAATACATTTTGTTAATGTGACATCTCAGTACCATGAAGAAGGAGATCTGAAAAGGGTGTCCACAGGTTTCACTCTGTTTCTGCAATTTCTATTTGCTTTCCCTGAAGATCTCAGAGTATTACATATAAAACACTGTGCTTGGAATATCTTGGGGGGGGGTAGGAAGGGGTATACAGGTTTATTAATTCTCTGAAACCCTTTTTGTGGTGGAGTAGCTGCACTTCTTGTAAGTCAAGAAGCTGAAGAAAAAGGACGACTAGTAAGGAAACCTTAGGCAGACTTTAGACAGGCAGAACGCAAGCAGAGCACGGCTGGGCCTCGGAAGTTGCTTTCCCTAGTATTAAGAAATAAACATGCAGAAATGGTCATGATAGCTGTTTCATGTTTCTCCTGCAAGATGCTTCCAGGAGATCATGGGGTTTTTTAAGCCCCATGAGTTTGGTCCAGAAGCATCACAGACAGTAAATTCAAGCTGACATGGACCACAACAGGTCACTTAGAAGGGATCAGAGTGCAACAAGAGGCACTCTGTGGAATGAGGAGTGGGTGTTTCTTGATGTATTTATGGATACCGCTCTCAGGTGTGGCCCCTCTCATCAGAGCTGGACGTTGTCTGAGGAGGTAATTCAGGAAGGAAGCCCAGAAGCATGTGGGTGTGAGTCCTGCCCCAGGGAAATAGATTAATTGTTTATTCCAGCAACATGAAAAGAACTGGCTTTCCATTAGGTTTACGCCATTTATTTCCAACAAATAGATTATTCACTGAAAAACACAATTTTTGTTGGCCTGAAAATATCCATGAATTTAACTTACATCTGCAGAGCTGTTTAACCTGGTTTTTTTTCCTCTCTCTTCAGAAGTAAATGCATATAAATTTATTTCCTGAGGGCTTGGTGTGAGTTTGTGGATGCAGATGGCCTCCCTAGTCACCCAGTGATTTGAATCTTCATTGCATCTGCACAAAACTCCATTTCAGCTCTATCTTCTGCCTGAGAAGATTTGAACGTATCAGTCTCACCAACCCAGTTATTAACCTCACCACCACGCTCTAGGGCAGGGATTTCTACAGCACATACTATCTTTAGCACACAGGTTGCCTCAAAGTGACAGAAGCAAAACTGAGTCCAACAGCACATCCTCAGAGAATGGGTTTTCAGTTTATGTACACAAACAAAATCTCTGGGAGCAGCAAGGAAGAAGCCCAGTTCACAGGTACTAGTTGAGAGAGGATGGCTCCAGAGCCTGCGGGCTTTGGGTATTCACTGAAGAGGCAAGGCATTTGTAGTCCAAGCTTTGTGCTGGTGGCTTTTTAAGCTGTTTCACACAATATGAAATGTGACCAACATGAGTGTTGCCCTCTGGTTTGGGAGCTGGGTGCCCTCCAGGGACAGTGGGTGCCCTCCAGGGACAGTGTGTCCCCTCCCCTGCATAAGGGCAAGATGCAGCAAGCTGAGCCACGAGGCAGGAGGAGGTTGCTGTCTCACCTCCTCCATCACAACTCTTCAGTCTTGTCCACAGCTTTCCTTTTCACAGAGATGCCTCAAATGAAACTGCGATATTTTTTAATTGATACGAGACAACTTTATACTGAAATGAAACCTTATCACATTTTATTTTTGGTTGAAGAATTTCAAACTGTAGAACAGTCTTGGTTTAGTTCTGAAGTCTGAACTGTCTAACTTGGGGGGCTGTATTTAATTTCATTTGCTTCTGTAGCCAAACTGAAAAAACCTCAAACTTATACAGCTAATCACTGTATGAATTTATTTCCACTAAATGAGCTTTACCCAGACTCCATCATTTTTGTGCCCAGTTGCTCTGGGACAGCAATCGACTGACCGAGCTTGTATAACGGTACTTTTCCTCAAGCATGTAAGATATGTGTCCCGTTATTTTTGGCTGGTGGTTGGTTTCTTGGCTGGATGTTAAGGTATTGTTAAGTTCTGCCTTAGCGTTTCTTTCAGATTTTGCTGACATGACCAGTCCTGGTATCACCAGAGGGATGTAAGCACAAGTTCCCTCATTTTAAAAAAATTTCAAACACAATTTTTCCATCTTTAAAGCGTACTACAAAGACCATCTATTTCCTAAGGCTTTTCGGGGAAGAATTGAGAGAATGAACAGGACAGGATATATTTTACTGCTTTGAATTGCTAGCTAGCCAAGTTAATTTAAATTTTTTTGGGGGGTGAGCTCTGTTGTGTAGGATTTGTGTTTAAATAACTGGTAATGTGCTGAATGCCATGAATAGACATTGCCCTTTGTATTTTAATTGTGCTACATAAAAAGAGAAAGAACCCGAGAGGTGAGTCACAAAAAAGCATTATTTGTTTTCTGACAGACATGTTTTAGTTTCTCACTTATAATGGAAGACATAGGCCAGGCATTTAAACGTGTGGTGAACAACTGAGAAACAAATAGCCCTGTGTTCATTACTGTCTGAAATAAAGACTGTTTTTTTTCCTGAGCAACTAATAAAAATTAATCTTTATTGTTCAAATAATGTTTATTTTGTTACTAGAATAAACAGAAGAACTAATTACAAATTTTCAGGGTCTCCAGTAGACCCTGTCACATTGACATGTGACAGCTGAACACACTTATGCTTTGAGCCAGCTGAGAGAAGCAAGAAAGGTCATACTGTATTTGACACTAACAGGAAAACAGGGAAAAATCTCTGTGAATCTTCAAAGGGGAATTTGGTTTTGAAATTTTACATTGAGCCAAAGATCCTCCCATGATTGGTATAATGCAATGACTGTGTTAAAATAGCACCATTAATTTCCTTTAAACTTTGCGGCTAAAGCCTTATCAGTTGTGTGTTGGGTTTTAAGTGTATTCTGAAGGAGAAAATACTGACACTTCCACCTGTCAATACTACCATTTTGTGGGCAAATTTCATCTGTTCCCATCTGTCATATTCCTATCTCCCAGCAGCCCTGATGCATTACGGGATGCGCTGACTTCCTCAGATGTGTCATTACCCACAGCCAGCTTGCCCTGACCTCCGTAAAAACTCCGTCAAGTCTGACAACAGCCTGCAGTACTGGCATCTCCTGTGTTTGTTGTACTTCTTAGTAATTTTTGCCCACATTGTCTACTTCACTGAATTCTGTCCAAACTGGTATGATGTCACAGAAATCAGATTTGCTGCATTGGCATGGAGAGTCTTAGGTGTGTTTATTGGTTGCTCAGTCACTTATAGAGAAGGGCCTCTAGAAATTAATCTCTAGCACCTCCGAGATACTGCTTTGCACTCCCCTAGTGATTTCTATAGCAAGCTCTCATGCTATTTATGGTCTCAAATTATTTGTGAATAAAATATGAGGACAAACAACGTATTGTGTGGCAGGAAGTACATAGTCTGCACAAATGCCCTCAAGTTTTCTGTTGGTTCTTCTCATCTGGAGTACCTGTGTATTGCTAAACAGCATATAAATCTTAGGCTATTTGCATTTACCCCCAAAGTCTTCTAATGCGTCTATGCTTTATTTTTATAAACATTTTATAAGCTGCCTGGAGGCTTATATGTGCTGGCAGACATAATTTTGGGTTGAAATCATCTCTCATTTCATGAAAAAAAGAACGAAGTTCCCCATTGATGGTCTAAGAATGAATTTTCGTCTTTGTTACATGGCTCATCAAACAAATTGTTCCAATTCTTCAGATTTAATGCTAGACAGATGTCGCATTAGGCAGATATTACCACACTTTTTGGAATTCTACATGTTAGAGGATATATTTTTTCAGGCTGTGCTGCACATCAGACAAAAACCTTGTCCAAAAAGATGTAAAATAACACTTGTGAAGCTTTAGTATTCCAAAACCAGATATGCTATTGCACAGTCTTGGCCAAAGTCAAATGAGAAGGCAAGCAGCACACTGGGGCATTTGGGATTTAAGTACCTCATTACGACCCAGGACTGCAAGTTGATTAGCATCCTGGCCTCAATCCAGAAAAGCACTTAGACTGAGAAAGTCTCCAGGAGTTGGGCATTTAATTCCTTCAAACTTATTTTGAAAACCTTAGCCTTAAGCATTTACTGCTCTAGGTGTATTCATCATGTATCTAAGTTAAGCAGGTTGCTGACAGGGATCTTGAAGGCTTATCACTATGTAGGTTCAATTCCCATTGCAGTGATGCTGGACAGTTATGGCATTTTCCTTGAAGGCGCAAGATCTCTTCAGGCTCAGCATGGTGGTGTAGCATGATGACAAGCACTGAGCACTAAGTGACTGTGAGAGAAGCAGAGAAACTAGAAAGCCAGACAAGCAAAGAGAGGGAACAAGAGCTGCCCAGAGCCGGGACTCGCCCTCAGATCTACACGTAGCCCCCTGCCTGTCCTGATACAATTTTGAGACAAATTCATTAACTCCTAAAGCTCACCCACTCTCTCCAAGACAAGGATCTAATTTATTTCTCTCCAACTCCTCTTTTTTTTTTTTTGTCTTCAATCATTCCTTATTTCATCGGTGTTCCCTCACATGAATGGAGCTCATCAACCCTGACACCTTCTCAACCACTACACTTTGCCCCCACGTGCCATGTAGTGACCAGTCATCAAGAAAACTGGACTTTTGTAGCTTTCACATTTCTCAACAGTGGTTTCTTTGACGAGTAGAGATAAAACCAGGTTTGGTTAAGATTACATGTGGTCACAGCTTATAGCTCTGTGTATGGAAGTGGGTCTTCTCCTACCTGTGAGTGTAGATGCACCCTGAGGGCACAAACAAACACTCCTTTTTGGTGCAGTTCAATGCATGCAGTGCTGTGGATCCTTTTAACAGTTTTCTATTTTTCAGCTGGAAATACATTCCTAGAGGGTATGTCTAGAGAAGGCAGCTTAGGTATCACTATATTATAGTGTGCTCTACTGAAGCTAATAAATTCCTCTTCTCCCCAGGACTAATTAACTCAGATATAATTCTGAGCTAGCAGAGGTGTGTAGCTTCCAACACTCAAGTTAGCTCTTTCACAGGTAGCTCAGGTATCTCTACATGGTGCTGAATTACGCCACTAAGACATATATTCTGAGATCCTAAGCAATCCTTTTCAAAGAAGTTCAAAGCAAGGAAACTACAGAATGTAAATGATATAAAGTACTGCATATAGCTGTTGAATTGGATCTGGATAATTTGATCCATACTCAGGTCAATTTTAATAAACTAACATCTATTTTTGAATTAGTCTCTTTGTGGCTTATGAAATCTGTTCTAAGCTGCAAGATCTGTCTTCATGAAAATGGAAATTAAATAAGAAATACCCACAGGAAACTTGCAGGTTTTTGCTAACATCTTAATTAAATCCCACAGGTTGAAGAAAATTAATTGAAGATTTTTACCACTTTCCCCACTAACTTTTCCTACTCTGGGGATTCAAATAAATGGAGTTTACAAATTCACCCACTGTTCTGCTTTAAAACTTCATGAAACTTTGCTTTTTAGTAGGAAGTTAATTAGGAATAGTTCTTATCATACCTTTAATGTGGGTAAGGCTCCTGAGGCATTGTAAACATTAATTAAGCCCCATAGTACCCTCTGAAGTAGATAGTACTTATCCATTCTTATACCGAAAATAAAGCCTCACCTCCTCACTTGAACTGATAGTGCACTTTATCCCAATATCAGCAAACTTACTTTAAATACTGAAAACTGAATATGTTGGAAAAAAGAGGGAAAAGACCTCTACAAAATGTTTTTCTATGATTTCATTTTGCCTGGAGATCATTTTTGAAGGCCATGGAGTTAGGATATTTGGTGCAACGCTCTTTGGAACCTACTGTTATTTAGGTCTTCACCGTTCAAAGATTTGTTCCCTGTCACATGACATTTTACATGTCTATATAGAATATAGCCATTCCTAAAAGAATTTTTTTTTTTGATCTTTTTCAGTTCATCTGCCAAAAATCATTTTGGAAGATTTAGACATTTTCAGTCAATAGCTTACAAGCTGAATGTTTCCGGGAATTGAATATGTTTGAACCGTTCAGGGATTCTTTGAAGACCTGAGTACAACTGTACCCACATGTCTGTTCCGGTAATATACTTCAGCAGAAACAGGGACATAATTGCTTAACAGCTCTGCATCCCATGAATATTATACTGGAATACTGGTGCAGCAGCACTGTCCTAACACGATACAATAAGCAAGCTGCAATGGCTCTTAAGACTTTCTTATGGTTCTGGTGTATGAAAGTCATTAGCGTCAGCTGCAGCTTGTAGGGCTGTTTGTGAGCGTTTGGGAACAACAAATAGTGCAGCTGGTGCCTTCGAGTGCTATAAACTGCTGCATTATTGACTCCGGTGCTGCATTCCCCTGGTAAGGAAAATAGATCCAGAAATGAGTAATCACTTTAAATTCCCACTTTTTCTACTCTAGAAATTGCTTCCCTTAAATTTCCTCGATTTTGGTAGCTCTTAGACAGGAATTCACAAATCATTTGTTGAAATGCCTGGTACACCTATACGCTTCAAGTAAGTGCCTTTGCTCCTCACAGAACTCATAGGTAGTTCTTGTGTTCCTTTAGGATTTCTGTAACTTCAGACACCAACCTGAACAGTAGGCCTGGTCCAAACCCCATCAACATAAAAGGTAAAACTTTTTGCCTTCAGTGCATTCTCAGCCCTTCTTCTGTTTTGCAAACAGTCATTGCATCTGAACGGGCTGCATCTGAACTGGCAAACCAAACAGACTTGAGTCCACGTAGGAAAACTCTCTTACCCCAGTCTCTCCACTCCCAAATGGAGGTCCACATGCGTGCCGCCAGCTGGGTGCAGTCCCTGCTGGACAGTGTTATCTGCATGCCTTCCCTTCTTGGTCCAAAACCACTGGAGCCCCTTTTCCTGGGAAACATGGCACTGCTGTGCCTCAGCCTCTGCCTCGGGTCTGTTCAAGTTTAGCAATGAGATGGACTCTGATGGGGATGTGAATATAGTCACAATAAGCACATCATCTGTCAGATACCAAAATCTAGCTGTGAGTAAGGAAGAGGAGGAGCATGGCAAGGTCACTTACTGGTCTAGTGGCAGTGTTGGGTACGTGGCCTCAGATCTCAGGATCCCCAGATGCTTCCCTTGCTGTAAAATGCATAGGTTTATTATTTGTTATTTTATCTACAAGACTGGGGTTTTAAGAACACTTACACATACACTGCAAATTATTTCACCAAAACCAAGCCAGCCAATGGAAACATTGAAACTCAGATTAGGATTTTTTTTTTCC
>NW_010399091.1:27187-34016 GCF_000710305.1 Buceros rhinoceros silvestris | reverse complement strand
AGCGATGGGAATCAAACTATGAACTTTGGACCCAAACCTCCCACCCCTGGTTGTGATACACCAGTTATTTTGTTAATCTGCTTCATACTACGTTGCAGCAATAGGAAAGTAAGCATGTGGGCAGGTTAGGAGAAGAAATTAAGTGTGGCCAAGTGAAAAGTGGGAAACAGCTTGTATAGGATGATTTCAGTTACTTCTATCATATCAATAATCAAACAAATAGGTATGTGCCTGCCTTCAATTATGTATTTATTGCAGTAGATCACACTCACTTTTACAAATTGTACGTTTTACTCAAACATCATAGTTTTGGCCAAGGTTCTCTGAAGATTATAGGACTACAAGAATAACCATAAACTGGATCAGATGAAGGGTCAGAAATCTGTATCCAAGACTGTCAAATAGAAGATACTTAAGGAAAAGCATAAACCAGTGCAAGCATACAACCAAACTAACCTGGCTCAGTCTTGCAGCTTCAG
Source organism: Buceros rhinoceros silvestris (assembly GCF_000710305.1). NCBI lineage: Eukaryota > Metazoa > Chordata > Aves > Bucerotiformes > Bucerotidae > Buceros > Buceros rhinoceros. The sequence continues at coordinate 33,537 of NW_010399091.1, read as the reverse complement.
TGATTTGTGGTATCAGTGCTTCCTGAGCCAGAAGTAGTTTCTTTCTGTTTAATAACACAAGACGGATTTTTTATCCGTGAATGCATTCCATTTCTTTGGGAACTTGTGTAAGTTGCTATCATCTGCTCTGGCCTGTGGTTATAAGTGAATGAGGACCATCACCTTTTATTCAATTTGAATTTACCACCTAGTTTCATCTGGTCCTTTACTTTAGTTTGACACGCTGTAGGTCTTACACCTGTAAAGACAGTGAATGTTTTTCCCTGTTATCTTCCTGCATCTTACCACTGCTTTTGGAAAGCTTTTGGAAAGCTTTTGGAAAGATGGCATAGGCATTGTCTTGCCTTAGGGCTCTGCTGCAGGGCTTTGGACATGTTGCTGTCTCCTTGGAGAGGGTAGACAAGAGATAGCATTGGCCACCCCACAACCTTCTCCCTGACCCACTACCAGGTGCATGGGGACAGGGATGCCCATCCTCAAGTGCTAAGTTGCAGCTACTGGCAGCTGCAGCTAGTGAGACCTGCCTCCTGAACCAGGCGCTATCACTGGTGCTATTACCTCAGGTCAGAAGTCCAAAATATCCTTCCACCTGAAGAGATAAACTCTTAATCATCATCATTGAACAAAATCTGGCACACATGCTAAGGCTTGGAAGAGGCTTTCATTAAATGCTTTTTAAAAAAAAAAAGCTCTGAAGGTGGTGGGCTTCCATCAGTGAGGGATAAGCAGTGCTTGGCACAGTGTCCTTGCCGTGATCTCTGATACAGCTGCAGTGGATTTTGTGCTCTGACTAGGAAAAGGTAACTGCTGTACTTTTTTTCACCCACATCAGCATTCTTCCCTTTCTGCGTGTGTACTGCTTAGCCACAGAAAATGACAAAAAATCCCTAGTGTGAGAGGATTTAGCAAAAGTAACACCACCATCAGTCTTTTATCTATGCTGGCTGAAAGTTAATCCATATATGCAAGAATCTGATGCTTCAGCTTACCGGGAGAGACAGACGCATAATAGAATCTCTTGAGTGTTATCACTACACAATAACAGGGTGTTGTCATCTTTTGTCTGACTCTGGCCTATACAAGCCTTTTGGTGAGGTTAAAATTCCTAACACAAACTGCAGGAATCTACCTGAAAGATGTTATAGAAAAATGGATTAGAGACAGATAAAAAAACCTAAACAGGCTTTGAGGTCTCAGGGAGCCGTGCTCATTAGCTGTTTGAAAGCGATGCTCTGCACAGACTGAAAAATCAAGAATCTGGGTAAGGATGTAGTTTTGCACTAAATAATATATATTTATTAGAATTGTTGGCTCTTTCTCCTTTCATTGTAAACCTCATATTTCTTTTTTTCTGCTGCTGGCTGGTTGTAGTTCATACTGAATTTCTGAGCCCTGCTTTTCATTTTGAATCTTGAACCCTACCAAATCCATATACACAAAGTGAAACTTGGAATAAACAAATTCCTGCTATTTTCCGAAATTTCTGTAAAGAGATTGGAGGGAGAACAGTGGCCAAATGCTTTCTCATCTCTTGTCTCCAATTGAGCAACATCTGTAAAATGTGACTTTAACAATCATTGGAATGGGTTTTCTGATATGCTTAGATACAGGTCTGAGATACAGTGCCTTCCAGAGAAAGCATAAACTGAGCCAACTAGGAGAAAATATCTGTGGTTCATAATGCAGCAGTATGGCAGATTTCTGTCATAAAACACATTCCACTAGTTTCTCTTTGACTATTTCAGAGAAAAAATACATTTTTGGCAGAGCCACAAAGGAATACAGGAAGCCTTAACCAGAGGATTTTGTGTCAAAGAAGATGAACCTACATATTTTTAAAATCTACATGAGCAAATCTGGTCAATTTGAAAGTAGCCCTGTGCTGGCTCAAAACCGTGAAATTTTCAATTCATCTGACCTGAATTTCAAGTTTGCAGTGACCTCATCTCCAGAACAATGGTGTTGCTGGCTGTTGCCTGTGGCCTTGCAGCAGCCATGCAGACCTCTGGAGTACACCTGAGCAAATTATGGAGCAAAAGAAGAGGATCTGAAGACCTGAAGGTGTGGTGCTGATGGGCTGCTATGACCTTTTCCATGACACAGGACACTTGCCAAAAAAATGTACTCACTAATTTCTGCACTGTGCTCAGAACTCTGCTTTGAAGCTCTGTCATTTAGGAAAATGGATGGTATTTGTCTGCAGGAATTTACTCCTCCCTGTGCACATTATTCTAGTAGTTAATCATTCTGGCAGCTAAAGTTCAGAGTCTTATTTCCAGACTGAATTTTGTCAACATTCAACTTCTAGGCATTGGATCTTATTATAGCCTTCTTCCCTGTTAGGTGGAAGACCCATCACTCATCAGATTCTGCTGGATGTTTTACTAAAATTAAGCCTGCTCCAGTACTTAGCTCAAACCTAATTTCAGTCTTCTAGCTCTACCATGAAGACTGCAGGACTCCAGCAGCACCAGCTTGCTCCTGCCTCACCTGCTCTTTGCAGAGTCTCGCCAGCAAAGCCTGCCTCCTATACTGAAAAGGACACCCTTGAAGGATGAGTTTTTCAGAACTACTCTTACATGAACTTAATTTTTCTAGGACTTTTCTGTAATTCAGAGGCTGATGCTGTTGTTACATCCTTGCTGTCCCACACAAATCTTTCTTTGATAGTGGTTCAAGACATGCTGATTCCGGATTAGCAGATACATCATAAAACACAGCTCCACAAGTTGCCTCAATCAAAGAGTCCTCAGCATGTATTTTATATTAGTTGAGAAAAATTACTCTTACACTCACATCAGCTATGCCCACAGTGCACTTTGTAGGAGACAGTTTCTACAGCAGTGTGCATCAAGGTATCTTCACTGGCTGCAGTGCTGTTTAATGACTATTAAACCATTTATCTCAGTGTCCAAAGAATGGCAATAAAAAATCACGTACCCAAACTGGACGCCAGGAAATAGCTGGAGAAAATCTGATCTGAAGAGTGATAAGAGACACCTCAGAGAAGACACACTGAGGAGATAGGTAACAAAGATACTGACTGATTATAAAACTTCTTCAGATACCACTCCTTAAGGCAAATACTCTCTGGGAACCAGACTTATGTCTGGAATATCTGGCCAATGTCCAGCTCTATATGTACAGAAGATATGGCCATTGATTCCCAGTCGTATATTATACATCGTGTTTTATCTTTAAAAAGTGGAAAAGAATTTATTTAACTCCGCGAGTGGGGGAAATTCTAATAATGTATCATGAAACCCTATAAAGCTTTTTAATAACACTTGCAAGAGAGACACAAAATCAAATAAATATTAACGATAAGCTTAGCAATACAGAATGGGATCAGTAGTACAAAACTGGATCACCCAGTTCTTCATTGTTTTCTTTTGATTGCTACTACTGCACATCCTACCTGGGGGCAGGAAGTCCTTACCTACTTCAGATCTTGCCTATACCGGCTTCTTAGCCTCTCCCTCACCTTTTGGCACTGATCACTGATCCTTCTTTCCTCTGGTAAGACCTGCAACAACAGTGTATTATAATGCTCCAGCCATGCAGGATGTGACATAGAATTAGTGGGAAGAGTCTTTTGGATCCCTAGTATTTGTTGGAGACCTGCCCTCTTTCTAGGAAAGGATATTCCCCCTTTAAAAAGGACACAGATAATCTTTTTCTTTCTTCTGAAGTGTTAGTGATGGAGAAGCACCTGTTCTTATAAAAATAAATATAGGCCCAAAATCTGATTTTGAATACCAGCTTGTGTGACTATCATGAATTTGATCTTGGACAGAGTTTATAATGTTTTAAAAGAATGTAACTGCTGATACATATTTTGATCTTGCATGTTTAAAAGAAGTCAAAGCATCTGTCTTGAAAGGGTCTTTTGGCAAGTACAATTAAGTTTTCAAATATTAACGAGTGCAGCTGGCACTTCTCTAACATGAATAAATTTCTGAACAACATTCATTGCCATCCATCTTGATTGTTCTTCAGAAAGACTTCTAACCCTGACTCCTAACCCTACTCTTTAGAAGCATATTTTTAAGCACTAAGTGAAGACACAGGGTACGTTTCTGGAGGTGTAGGAGGGGAGATTTATGTTCTGATGGTTTAGTGAAAGACATTGATGGGTTTGTTAGTTCTTATTTCAGTAGCTCCTATGCACAGTATACAGAACTAAACACAATGCAAGATATTAGAGGCCACCGCTCTTAGAGTTATTTTCTCTTTGTTTGCTAGAGCTCTCTCACAGTGTTTCTTACCTTGCCGAAGTGGTTTCTGTCCTTACAAACCTCAGTGATTCAGTTAATAATGCGGTGGTCAACGTTAATATGGGTATAATTACCAGTTGTTAGTATTTAAAGTTGCCATGGTATCTTAGCATAGATAATGCCATGGTAACTAATCAGGCAGAAGGCAGAATTTTGTATACCTTAATGGTGACCACTATAACTGGCATTTTTATATCACTTTTATTTGTAGGTGTCTACAGACATGAACTAATTAATCTCTACAACATCTTTTTGAGATCAGTATCCGAGTCTCACATGGCTCAGTCCAACATTGTATACATGGAGGCTGGGGAGTGTGAGAAGAAAAATGCCGTAAAATTAAATTTTTTTAAAAAGGTCATTGTCTAGGACATTAATAAAGAGCACTGTAAGGCACAGACTAAAAATCATCAGTAGTTCAAAATTCCTGCAACTGACATAAGAATCATGATATTCATGAAAGTAATTGTGCATGTTTTATTGGCCTCTGGGTTCTTTTAACTATTAAGATACACTTGGGTCTTGTTTTTTGCTTCTTTCCCCTACCAAGAACGCTTGTAGCTTTACTCTACAAGTAGAAGCTAAGTCTCACCCACATATGCCCCAAGGAGTTTAAGCTACAAGAAAACCAGCTAATATCAAAGGTCTCATGTAAAGCCACAAGAGCTGGCAACAGTGAGCAAAACAAGGAGGCTGCCTTTTGCATATTAGCTCCATTTCACAGAAGGACAAAGTCGTGGACATGCCTTTGCATGAGCCAAAACCAACTCCATTCCTCCTACATCTTCCTCAGCTCTTAAGGTCTCCTACCCAAAAAGGTAGAAATGCCACCATTGCAGTATCCCTGTCTCTACAGAATAAATGATTTCAAATAAGACAGAAGGCAGGCAGTGTGCATCCAGTTGTTTCCCCCACAGACCATGCCTAAACAGACTGACATTCTCTTAAAACCTTTTTCTGATTCAGCAATATGTTTTTCTCTGTAGCAACTGAAAACTCAAGGGCTAAGTGAAGAGAAACAAAATTCGTACAACGACATAAGCAATAGCTGTGATACAAATGCAGCGAAACCCATATATTTAGGAAGGGCTGAAACTTATTCAGATGAGATTGGTTTACAGAGTGGTTGAAATGAAATATTCAGCAATATTCAACACAAAGTTTCTGTAGTAAGCGAGAAATGAGAAAATAATCTAACTGGATACCGTTGAAGTTCCGTGTTCTTTATGGTGAGAATAATAAGTAGCATCACTTATTTTTGATAGTTGCATCCCAAGAGGAGTCAGAATGTCTCTTTGGTGGTTTTACCACTTCTAGGAAAACAAGCAGTGGGAGTGGGATTGAACTTTTCTGCCTGAATATGGGCTTTAAAGAGGCCACCTCCAAAGAGGAATTTATTAATGCTGTGAGTCTATAGAACAACACCACTAATAAGAGAAAATTCTGTGCTCAGGTGCTCAGCACAGTTGTTAATTACAGCCTTTGCTCTTCCTCACTGCTCAGCACTCCCCTGGTGTCACCAGAGCTGGCCTCCTGTGGAGAAGGAGGAGCAGAATAGCAGGGGAAGAGAGACATTACATTTTAGTTACAAAAGTCAGGGTATACGTGGGGATGTTTAGTGCTCCAAACTACGACTGCATAACACCACACCAGCCAGGTTTGACATAAGTCTGCCTCTCCCACCAACACCAGCTCCTGAGTGAGTTCTTGACCTGCCAGCTTATCTCCAGAAAGTGAGCCCAGACACTTTCTAACTAGGAAGATGTTACCAGGTAAAACAGTCATAGTTTACCCATCATGTTCTTCAGATCTTCCCATCTCACTTACTACTGGCCAGTGTTTGTGAGAGATAGAGAGGCATCGTTCAAAACAGCCATCTCATAGGCAGTAATGGGCTTCCAAGACCTTTTCTCTGGACACTGTGCCTGCTCGCCAGCCATCCCTGGACAGCATGAGGGCTGAGTGGTCTCCTGGAGCACCCTGTGCTCTGGCTTTGGGAGCATTTGCCAGGAGGGTGAACATGTACGGTTCCCCTACCCGTGAAGATCCCAGGGCCCATTGCCTGGCTCCCGT
>NW_010399091.1:23602-27090 GCF_000710305.1 Buceros rhinoceros silvestris | reverse complement strand
AGCAGGAATAGTGCTGCATCTCACTATGGCACAGTCATCAAAGTCCTTTGAAGAAGGTCATGAAGACCAGCTTTTGGAAGCCAGAGACACTTCGAAATTGCTGCCGGTTCCTCATATTCTCAGATGAAGATAAAAGCTTGGAAGGACTGGATCTCCCTTGATGAGTTAACGAGCTCCTCTGAAGGTGGGTGAAATGGAAGAAGCTGAACATAGTGGAGTGTTTTCTGAAGCGCTCTCCTTGCGTAAAGCAAATTTAGGTGCAATGAATCAGCCCTTTCCTTGCCTCCAATAACCCTGATACAACACTAAAGTATTGGTGAGGTAGAATGGATTTGACCCTCTGCTTTACTCTGTAAACACTTTGACTTGGCCGGCTGAGACCTGTTATTCATTGCCACCAATCACACGAGAAAGAAAACAGAAGTCTGTACGTGTTCACAGGATGGAGTCATTAGAGTGGGAGTGAATACATGATCTACACGAACTTATGCTCTTCCTGAGAAAATGACATGGATAGATTAAGTGTTGCAATTCACTGTGGATCTGCCATGTTAGTTTAGTGTGTATCTACAGCATCTGCCAAGCTGTTACAGTTTTATTGATCCAGATTTTTTTTTCTCCCTTAATTTGAGGATTAAAGAGGGAAGGTTTGCATTATGTGATGATTAATTGCAGTTAGACATTTGCAGTTCAAATGCATAGAAACGATTTAAAAAGTTGTCTTACCTCCTAGTATTTCAATTCAAATGTGGGGGTTTTTATGTCATTATTTCCACCGGTTCCTGGTTAAAAGTGGAGACCTTAATTTTTCTTTTTAAAGCTGGTAATGCTGTTGTAATTACAATATGCCAACACTGTGCACATTTGGTTATAAAATACCTTAGTATATTCCTCCTTAGCTTGAAGATAGAGGGTCCCTGGAGTGTTTTCTGAACTTGGAAACAATGTATCCTAAATCATATCACTAACAGAGATAAACTGGAGAAGACAGTCAGGTTGTTTAACATCTTCCTTTACGGAAATGCTCTTGGTACTGCTATGTTTTTAATTTCAGGGGAAGCCTAGCTGTTGCATGACAATCCCTGCTTTGATTTGGGTGGGTTTGTCCTTGGGAAGTGTAATTATATATCTGATACGGATCTGTTCAAACAAGGTAATTCATGGTCTACATTAGATCCTAAAAAGCTGCCAAACACAGAGATGTCTAAAATTACCATTTCTTTTTCTAATCAAGAACATAATAATGTGGAGGTTATTTTGTATACAGACCATTGTCTTCTTCCTTCTGAAGAACCAGATGATGTATTATAAGAAGATCTTACTTGACAGCTAAGGGGGTTTATGCATCAAGTTTTAGAAAGCTTTCTTCCTTAACAGTGAAAACACTGGGAAAATTAAAGCTCATGATAGTTTTGGTTACAAAGATATATTAAAAGAACTCTAAGATTATCTTTAAAAAACAATCTTTAATCTCTTCTGCTGATAAGAACTTTTCATTTTCATTTGAGTATGGGCCAAATTGTGATTTTCTTACTCACTCAGTAGCAAATGTTTTTTCCACCATAGGGCCTACCAATATCTACAGGATTACTCACAGTATAAAGCTTTATTCAGTGTATAGGTATCTCAGGCCTGCCGGTGGTGTTTATCCAGTTTCACATCTTGAGGTTTTTCCATTATTTCCTCATCTTTTTCTTCTCTCCTGTTTTTCTCTCTCACTCAGGTATGTACGCATCTAGCTGGGGACGTTTCAGCAGGTGGATAGTCTGAAACTTGGATGATTAATGTGGCTTTGGTCAGATTTTGTCTTTGTTATTTAAAACTAGAAAATGCTCTCATATTCCTTAAGGGGCGGAGTGGGAATAGTCTGAATTTGTTCTTAAAAGGATAAATGGCAACTCCAGTTAGAGTATTGAAAAAAAAAAAAGGTTGAGTTTTAACACTTAGCTTGTCATGACAGGTGGGACAATAACTGTAAAACAAATGAATGCCTCATGTGATGGATTTACATGGCTGATTGACACAGCAGAGTGGCAACTCTGAAGTCAGAGACCAAACTGAGATTTCAGACCACAGGAACCCTGCGGCACCTGCCAGAGAAGCAGGGAAGCACCCTGACTTACAACATTTTCTTCCGCTGCACTGCAAAATCCCGTAAGAAAAATTTCAGCGGGCTATTTCAGACCTCATGGGCCAAAGGATCCATTTCCTCCCCACAGTGTGAATGTCACCTTAGCTCCCTGCGTCATTGTCCAGCTCTTCCAGTAACAACATTCCTGGGTGACGGCAGCAGTGCAGGATTCACGTCTATCTTCCAAGTTTGCTGCCGTGGTTTAGCAGGCTGCCGCTGGGGCTGCTTTGACGTCATGTTTCGGTGTCCCATATGTTCTCCATCTCCTGGCTCCAGCAGCTATATAGACACCATGCAGTTGTTCCCAGGAAAGGGCTGGCAGATTGAAAACTCAGAAGATAATGAGGCAAGGACTCCTCAGCCAGCCCCCTGACGGCTGCACACTCACAGGTCTGTCTTGACTTTGGGGCAGACATGACGTCAGTCAGCTGAGGCAGTTTTCTGTAATCCTATTACATGTACACCTGCCACAACCAGCAAATAATGGATTTTATTCTGTTTCAAGCACTCCCATTGTTCTGAGAAGGAACTAGTGAATGTACACCAACATCCCAGAGAAGACTATCAGCGCCACATCTTTGGGACACAGTCAGCTTTTTTGTGAAACAGGATGATGATGCACAGTGCAAACTGACCTTCAGGCATGTCACAGGGGTGTTTCAAAGTACCACTGCCGTTTGCCCGGTGAGCTATGGTGGTGGAGGTCTTCCTTAGGAGTAATCACGAGTCCTGGCCTCTTGCTGCACAGATGCTTTGGTTATTTCCCCCCTTCTTTCTTCCCACCTTTACCCTTTTCTTCTCCATTGACTGACAAACTGGTGAAGGAGGGCAACATAAGGTCTGTATTCCTAAGAAAGCCAGTGCTTCTGTTGGTGTCTGGCATATACTGATATTTCACATTGGCCACAGAAAATGTGGAATTTCATGCCAGACATAAGAGGAAGAGCTCTGACTTACATGTTTTTAATTACTCTACTTTTAAAGTCAGCAGAGGGAGAAAGAGGGAACCCTGAAGATGACAAATGAAACTGCCAAAGTCAAGTCTTGATGTGAAATTACAAAAATAATAATTAAAAAGACTAGGGAGACTTAGGTTAATCTGGCTAAGGTGGACAATTAGATTTGAGAGCTAGGAATACCATACTCCTTGTCCTGCTTCACTATGCACAAAAACTTTTCCAGTCTGTTTAGGAACAAAAGGGTACACTTATTCGCTGAGAGTTTCCTTCTTGGGGGAGCTTTGAGTTCTGCCAAGGAGCTATACAGGGAAGCTCCCAAGGTGCCATATGGGGAACATACCTGTCAGACAGGTGTAAGAACACTATGCCTGCAGTGAGGACTTGGGAATTAGGCATTC
>NW_010399091.1:14588-23522 GCF_000710305.1 Buceros rhinoceros silvestris | reverse complement strand
CCTGACCTCTACATAGCCCTTCCATCACCATGGCAGATGCATCTTGTAAATGTAGATAAATATTGATTTGGTTGCAGAACAATGACAGTTTCACATGATTTTCCAACACTGCATTAATAAGCAACTTACAATCCAGTTAGACAAACTGTCAGTAGTACCGGCCAAATAATTTACATGGCAACAGCATGTAACAGATTCTAACACAACAAAATTATTTACCCAAGATCAACAATGTAATTTATACACAGATCTGACTGTTTTTATAGGAGCCTATGAGACGTACCTGATTATCCAAGTTACTTCAAAATTTTCTGATGCTATTGTCTTTTTTTTATATATATGAAGGAAATATAAAGCTTTTTTGTTTGGCATTTTACTTCTCTCATTAAAAAAACACCTGCCAATCAAGAAGTGGTAAAGCACTTTCAAGTCTGAAATGAAGATGCAACACAAAATCAATTCCAGGATGAAATACATGATTACAACATTATATGAAAAGGGAATGCATGGAGCTTATAACAGGTTTGGGGTTTTTTTGCTTGTAAATGTTATACAAATTTCTCTTGTCTGCAGTACATGGAGGAATTATCTGTTCTAAATACATCTCCTAGGTTATCAACTTCCTCAGCTGGTTGAGGACAGTGTCTTGAAGCCTTTCTCAAGCTAAATTTCAACTGAGTTTGAAAGCATCTGGTTTAATTTGTCTTGTGACATTTGGTCATACATTCATCAGAGTATATGTGCAAACCATCTAACTTAAGTAATGCAGGCTCCTTATCTTCCTAAGCCCTAGCTAGTCAGTTCCTACAGAGGTGAAAGCCTAACTTAGCAATTCTGAACTGCCCTCAATCTGATCCTCCCCATTGGTAAAAGGAAAAACCCAGGAGACAATGAAATTAGGTGCTTAAAATTCAGTCCAGTTAATAGTCTCTCAGTGTGTTCACCCTTGTAAAACACCTTACACAACCAAATTCTGCAGTTTTTGCATTGATGGAACATGGAAGCTGCAGAATTCAGCTTGTCCTTCAGAGGCCCCATGCTCAGCAACTTGGGGTGGACTTCAGAGGCAGTAACGGCTCCTGGCTGTGCAGGGGACGAAAAGCCAGCCAAAGGGTATCACATGTCCCGGAGTGTATGTGCATACTGCACGTAACATGGTAATAGGCCCACCAGGCTCCTCCAAAAGGACTGTATTTGTTTGAATTTGCCTGTCTTTCAAGTGTATCTCTTTGCCTCCTGAAGTCAAATTTGAGAGAGAGTTCACAGATCATGATCATAATGTGCTGTCCTCCAGTCTCCGAGCAAGTGTCTCTGTGCTGGTTTGTTGTGAGATATTCTGAGAAATTAATACAAAACAACCCAGTAAGATCAACTGAAGAAGCATGATCAAGGTCATAGAAATTGCTCCAGGAGGTCGGAGTCAAACATCTGCCAAAGTATAACAGAAATTATGTTTTTTTTCCAGGAAACACAACAGAAGAATTCAGGTCAGATTACTGACTTGGAAATCAAAGGTCCCAATGACTCCTCAGACTTGGAGAGACTTGTTGAGACATGATAAAAACAAGAAAAAATGCATTAACTTTCAAACTAGGATACTCTATGGAGGAATGCAACACAGGTTTAAGAGGAGTTGCTGTATGGACATCTGAATGTGCACCATGGTGGCTAGTACTAATGGAAGGTAACTGAAAAAGCTCCTCAGGCCCACAGTAAATCAGCACTCAACACTCCCACATCTGCAGTTAAAGGAAAAAGATTATTCATACCACATCTGATGCTGTGCAGAGGGGTATGGTTTTGGCTTGGACTCACCTGAACTCTGTGGGTTCCAAGCAAACAGATGCAAGCAAACTTCATGAAAGCTTCCATTATTGGTGTGTGGCTTTGACATTTTCTGTAGCTTTGAGTCTCCAACTTGGAATGGTAAATTGGCATTTTAGTTGCCAAAAATTTCAAAGCAGCATGCCTACTGGATCTGAAATCACTGAAAGAACATTGCTGTCCAAAGGGGAACAGCTAACTTTGAAAGAAAGTGGCAAATTAATAGAAGATACTCTGGAGGAAGAAAAGAAGAAAATGTTCTTAAAGGTGTTAGAAGAAGGAAGAAAGAGAGAGGACAGTAAGAAAAGCATCAGACAACTCAGAAGAGAAGGGATCCTTCAAGTCACCAAGGAAAAAAGTTGCCTTTTTCCTCTTTCGCTCAAAATTGTAGGCAGCAGCTGACAACATCATATCTGCCTGGGAACTCAAGCCAAGAAACTGGGAGCCAGCCAAGAAATTCTAAAATGCTGTCTTTTAGTAAAGTTGAGGAAGTTTAAGTCAGGAAAACTTCAATTTTACTCAAGGAAAATTTATAAACAGCAGAGGTTCAACCATCACATTCACTGTAAATTGTTATTCCACTTCAGCCTGGAATCATGCACTGAGTCGAAGCCATGGCAGAAATAAAATTCTCGATTTCCAAGTATGTTAATCCCAGTGCAGTCTGTGCTACTTAAAGCTCCTCGTGCATGCTGTGAAGACCAGCTATTTGGTGTCAACAGGAATATCTCAAGGGACTGTAGGCAGAAGGGGCTTGGGGGTTCGTTGGGACCACAAGCCCAAAGAGGTCTGCTAAGCAATGATCAACCGAACAAATTTCCACCAGCAGATGTGGGTGCAACTCCATCCACTGTCATTGTTTCTCCATCCTGTGGCTACATCACACAGAGATGTATCTGGTGTCTACAGGGAGATAAAAATGAGATAATGATACATGACACCAAAAGGAGCTTTTCCTAGCACAGCAGCGCTTACTAAGAAGGGCTTTGGGGCGCTGTGTTTGGCAAATAGGAGTGTATTGCTTATCTGAGCCAGTAAAAACCTAAAGGCAAACATTATCATATTGGCAAATACACATCAAACAGTGGCAAGATAGCTTGGTTTGTTTGTGAGGCTGATGAATGTAGCACAGACATAAACAGTTTACCCTGATAAGCTGCACCTGTACTAAGAGGGATTCTAAACAAGTGTTTTCTAATTTGCATTTTGGCCAAAAGGTGCCTTCCACGATGACAGGCGTGTTAAATGATAGAAGAAGCAACTATACCACAGAGAATTTTTGCCTCTTAGGAGTGTAGATGGTCTCCTACCACAATTTGTCCCTGCCTGGATATCCTGTAACTCTAGCTGGTTTTAATCATTGTCTTGATATTTATTATATTTACCATTTCTAGTTATTTGCCTGTGAGAGTGCACCACCCTCAGGGATTTCTGTGCTGATCCGTGTCTGGACAGCTCCAGCTCCAAAGGCAGAACCAATGCTGGGAGGAGCTAGGGGCTCGTTGGCACTCTGCAGCAACAGGTTCCCCTCGCTCACACTGCCTGTTAACACCCTCGTGCGAGGGCCTCTCCTCCTTTGCCCACCTTTCTCTTTCAACAGCTGGGTTGTCTGTTTGAAATGGTCTCTCTCTGTGGGGAGTTTCTTGGTGTTACTGAGAAGCAGTAACAAAAATGTGTTACGGACAGCATTGGTCTAATCTGGCAGTAAAGCGGGGACCACTTTTGCTCAGCCTTAGCTTTTCCCTTTGGTTTTAACTGTTCCATTTCCCATTTTCATACTAAAATAATCTTTTCAGAGAACTGGATTATCCATACAATTGAATTAAAGGGCTAGAATCTGGCTTTCAGTTCATTGCTTAGTCTTGAAGATATTTTACTGTCTGCGGGAAAAATGTTTTCTTTCAAAGAGTACTTACTTTCAGACTCTCTAACTGAAAGAGCACCCATAGATAATCTACTTATAATTCGTAAGATGCTTTCTGCATATCTTTTGTACCACTAATAAAAAGCTCGCTTTTGTACAAAGCCGGGTTCCGTTACCTCGAGTCAATAGGAGTTTTAGAACTTACCTGCATTTTTTTAAAGATAGTTTATAGGACCTAAAATTATCTAAATTATCTAGACAAAAACACCCAAATTTGTCAGGATCTGGCAACTTAACTAAGCAGTGATCACTGCATAGGGAAATAAAAGGCTTACATTTAATTTAGATTATAGATAGGAGCGTATTTACAAGCTTGCGTAAGAATGGCTTTGGTAAGGGAATAAAGTCAGGGAAGTTGATTCTTGGGGGTTTTGATCCTGTAGCGTGCAGTTCTCTGTAATGGGGATCAGCCACTTAATGAGACGGAGCATTCCAGGACAGAGCGAGAGTAATTGAAAAAATGCCTTGGGCAGAGCACATCCGTGTTTGTTTTTAATAGTTAGAAGTTTTGGTGGCCAGCATGATTTAGCAGTTATTGGAGACCTACATTCACATTTGGCTCACTAGAGTCCGTCATTTTGTCCTTAACAGTTTATACTTTTGATTTAACAGTTCTCGGCAGTTAATAGCTCGACTCGGAAAATTCTTCTTCAGCTTTCTTGTTCAGCATAACATAAAATTGTCCTTGAGATTCGGACACCTTTGAGACAGAACTAAACACTGACATTCTGAAAATGATCAGAGTTGAAATTCACATTAATTTTCATAGAGAGCTAAAACCCAGCTCTGGGATTTCTTGCAGTAGAAAGCAGCTTATAGGTCAGAATGCACGTGCATGTTTGTGAGTGCATGAGTGTGTAAAGACATCCTTGTAAGATAAAAAGGGGGAATCTTTCAAAACAAAATACAGACACAGAAAAGTCATCTCATATATAAAGCACAGTAAATTCAGTTAGGAAATTACAGATAGTACACTAGACAGCTAGCCAAAACCAGGAAAAAGACCAAACACCCCATGCTTCACCAATCTATATAAAAAAATTTAATCTACAAATTCATACAAAAATGAATCCAGAAAATACACTGAAAAAACAAGAAAGCAAACCTCATCCTATCTCCAGTTCTTAATATTACTCATAGAGCAAAGAATCCAGCATGAGTTTTAGAAGAAAACCATTGTTATTCAATAGCCAAATTCTTATAAGTATTAATAAAATTTCCAAGTTGAGTTTACTTCACGAGATTCAAACCAACCCTTAGTATTAGGTGAATTTTGGGAATACTTGTCTAATATGGTTGAATTCTTTTTTGTTACTAGTTTTCTGACTAAAAAAAGTAGGTCTCATAAAAATGAATGTTTTATAGGGGTTTTGGATGGAAATAATATTAAATGCTTAGGAAAGCAAAATCAATTTCTTTTTTAAAATGTGCATACTGAAGAATTTTTTTATTTGAAAAATTTCATGTAGCACTATGATATATGTTGTGGCAAGTCAGGGAAGAAAATCATAATTAGTACTTGTCAGGAGTGAATAGTGGGAGAGTTGAAAGTAAAACTTAACTTTTCTCGTGTTAAATGGCAGTTCATGGTTTCCTCACTTCATTATGTGATAGCTATCACCTGGTGCTTTGGAACAGCCTTTGCTCATTAGTCAACAAATAATTATTAGCTACACGGAACTTTAATGGTATGCTGTAAAGTTTCACCCTATTCAGCGGAGAGCCAGTCTCAAACAATCAAATCTTACAAAATACCACCATCAGCTTTAAAAGACAATATGTTCTGTTCATATACTCTCTGGAGTCCGGTTAATTCTTTGTATTTGCAAATGAACACTGAAGTGCTGTAGATTTGGTAGAATTTTTTAGCATAGACTACCATCACCATAGGATGATTTTTCATAGAGCTATTCATGCTTTCTCAATTTTTGGGTTCAAAAATTGACACCTGAATAAAGTGAGGTCAAAAATCTGGCACATAAGTAGTGGAACAAAATTCTGGACAGAACCTTGCTTGGTTTGGCAGCTCACTGATCTCGCAGAGATCCAGCTTTAGATTTCCTGAAATGCTTCATCTTCTTGCAAGTCACATTTTAGACATGCAGTGATGCAATCTGCAATGCATGTATTTACATGATCTATCAACTACTGCATATGAGGAAACAGAAACCATTAGCAATTCCATCTGCACATATTACAGCAAGAAATACGGCGATTTTGTGCTGAAGTCTGAGTGTGCGAATGGGAGCTAGGGATTTTTTTTCAAACTTGGGCTTTGCCATGCCTGTACCCTAGCCTCAGTTGTGCAACTGAAGGATAGGAGGGAAGCCGATAAAATCCACATGCCTCCTCAGACCCTAATTTAAGGAAAGTAGATAGAGTAGCAACTGGGAAATGTGAACTGGCCCTACAGGATAAGACAGGGAGCACTGTCGTCGGTTTCTACACCCAGAGTGTGCTGACCAAAGCACTGGCTGATCCAGCAGATGATCATGTCCAGTTTCTTTTCAGACGAGGTTTTTTTTTTGTGTTTAAGCAACAAGTTTCTGTGCTGCTCCATATTTGCCTTTGTCAAAGGACAGCACCATGTTACAAAGGCAGGTATTGTGTTTCCCCTCTTCTCACCATTACCACTGGGTTTTACAAACTCTGTCCTTCACATTCTTGTGTGAGCAATAAGGGCCTTGGGAAGAAGTAACTTTTTTTGTGGTTATGTTAAAATTATAGGGTCTCATCTTAGAAACGTAAAGAATTTTCTGTATTTGAGGTTAGTTGGTCAAACAGAAATTAAAGACTGAACTTCTCTGAACTCTCAGGCTCTACATGAATTTAATCCTGAATTTCATATATGCTTAGAAGAATTTGCTGTGTAAATAAACGTAAGATCCGAAAGGGAATTTTTTCCTTCGGACTCATGCCCTGGACTGTGAAACTGTGTTTTGTTATTCAAGTAAACTTTGTTCAAAGTGAATACAGTTAACAGATTTTCGGGAGTCTGTTTTGGGAGGAACCTTACACCTTTAATGACTGACTACCTTTCTGTAGTCAGTAGTAAATATTTGCGTGCATTTTCTCAAAATATCAACACAAGACTGCTTTGAGAGTTTACTGTTTTAGTTATCCTGATGTGTGCCATGATTTTCTCACTTAAGTTCAGCATAGATTAAGAGCGACTCTACTGAAGCTAGACATATGCTTGACTACTTTGTTGAACTGAAGCCTAGTAAACACAGTAATTAATAGAGACATTATATAACTATTTCAGATCATCAGCTCCATGGACTAAAAGTATAAAGAAGCACCTTGAAACAGGATCTGTTCTTGTTGCTTACATGGTGGTGATTTAATTTCCTTAGCCAGCCATTGTGCTCTGTAAGGATGAATGTACCTTTAACAGATAGTCAGAATTTTAAATCTAGCAGCATGGCAACACATGCAGAGACCAATGCCGTCCCTTTCGTAGGAAGCAGTTTTCATGTTGTAAGCAGCTAAGATGAAAGCAACGCATAACTCATTTAGGTAGTGCCGCAGACAGACTCAGGTTAACTACAAAGGGCAGCTCGGCATGTCACCCACAGCCTCCTGAATTCCTTCAGCTGCCTGTCTGCAGCTGGAAAGGCTTTGTAAACTATGGATAAAAATAGAGATAGACAGTATTCCCAGAACACTCTGTAATGCTTGAAAAGTGCTTTAACAACGTTGGGATTCAAAAAAAAAAAAAAAAAAAAAAAAAAAAAAAAAAAAAAAAAAAAAAAAGAAGAAGAAGAAGAAAATAATGATCTTGACCAACATTGTCCCTGGACCACTATCTTTCGCAGTCTGCTGTTTGTATGCCGCTTAAGGTACCTCTAATCTTTCCCCTTCAAACGATTTCTTCTGGTACAATAGAAATAATGTCATTTATTTCATGAAACCAGTACAAAATCCAAGTCATTGTAGTTTGAAACTCATTCAAGAGAGTGTTACATTCTAAATTCTCTTAACACAAGAAATACGATGCCAGCTTTAGCGTGGTTTAGTTATGTTCCCATTCAATAGAGATATGCTAACCATACATCAAACTTTCTATGGTGCTTTGTGGTAAATACTTACAAAGTACAATTCTTTAGCTATGTTATTTATTGCTACTATTTTAGCAAGGAATTAATTGGCATTTCCTTAACAAAACGTAGTTTTTGTCAGGTATATGATAATGAAACTTTCCAGTTGCTCCTACAAGATATGTCTATCCTGCTGTTGCCACTGTTAATTTAGAACAAAATTGTGTGGGTTGAGCTCCAACTGCATATTCAGTCAGGCTTATTTCACCACAGAGCAGTGAGTCGTGACTGGGGCTGATAAAGGCAGATGCTGTACTTTCCTTTCTGTACGGAGATTAGTTTACGTTTTAATTATGTTTTGACAGTATAGGTGGCCTTTCATTAGTGTTACAAGGCTGCAACATTACCTGAAGGTGGAACCAGCACACAGTTTCCATCACATGTGGGTTTCCTTTGATACTGCCTTGGCAGCACTGGGAAGGAGCCGCACTCTGCATTCAGGTGGTAAAGGAACAACCCTGTTATGCTCCATGGGGCTCTGCCTCTGACAGCCGAGCGCTACTTCCCCCTTCCCGTTAAGGCATGCAGGGATGAAAAATGCAATCTAAGCATCTGTCCAGGTTATTCATATGCACACTGTGCTGTGGATAGTTGGTGGAGTAGTCACTTGTCTCAGCTGCTGAGTGGTGTTTGGTCATCAGGTGCAAGAACTGATAGAAATTTGCTGATATATCACCAGAAAAACAAGAAGCACATCAGACCAGGTGTGATGAGGAGAACTATTTGCTGTTACAGACAATTAACAGAACTTACTCCTGTAGATCCACAGAGAAATGAGGGGTGTGCTCAGAAAACTTTCCCTCCCTTGTCTACTCCTCTGCAATGCACCTTTATGTTATTTTTTTCAGGGTTTGCTTTAACACTAAATGATCATAGAAGTCCAGCACTACATTATTATTGTTGCAGACTGCTGCAAGGTGCTCTAAAAGCAGCTTGGGATTGTTTTCAGACAGAGGAATGGCTGGCAGTACATATAGATCCCAGCCTTACAAACCCAACTAGCTTAGTTAAGAAAAGTCTTGTTCTGTTTTCCACATGTTCAATGTAAATACCTGTAGTCTTATACATGTTTGGGATTTTCCTGCT
>NW_010399091.1:0-14493 GCF_000710305.1 Buceros rhinoceros silvestris | reverse complement strand
CTGAATAATGCTATTTTTCACCTTCCAATAAACTTTTTAAATACATTGAATATAGATTTTTTTGGTAAGGCTCAGGTATTCAGGTGGAGATACATGAGGCACAAAATTATTTTCCTTCACGTTATACTACAATTTAAACTACATTTGATAAGGCTGTATTTAAAGCCAAATAATGTGAGTTAAAAATCCATTTTGTAAAAATTGTATCCATTGCATCACTAATTCAGGTAAATCTTGCTCTTATGCAATAATCTGCCATTTGTCAGATGCATTTATAATAACTTTGGATTTGGGCTGTGATTTTTAGCAATGAGTTGCAGTGAGTAAAATCACAGCAGAAATTCCACAACACCATCTAATCTACAAGCTAGACAATGGAAATCTGCATCTATCATTTGTCAAGTTGGACACAGGCCTTCTATTGTCTGGCTGACTGCACAAAGTTTGTCTTAGGCGTGATTCAAAGCCTGTTTGTTACTATGAGCAGAGCAGATTCTTTTCAAAGTGTGCCTTACAATTTTAATGAGAAATGTGACTGAGTTGGAAACAACACTGTGTTTGCATGAAAGGTTTGTAACAATGCAAATTACAGCCCTTTTCAAAGTGCGGTAGTTGCCAATTAAAACAAAAATTTGTTCAAAATCACCAAATGGTTTCCATTCGGAGAATGAACTGATAGGTTAAATGAGAGAGAAGAATAACACAAACACTCTGCTTTCCTGAAATCCTGTGAACTAGCTAATGCAGAAGAGCTACAATTGTCTAATGTGAAAAATGCAGCAGGTCAGTGCATCGAAGGCCATACCGTGGACCCTCAGCATCCCCATCTTGGTCAGTGTTTCTTTTAGGACATTAAAAGGCTGAGTGAGAGGAAGCAGTATGTTGGAAAGAACAAACCTTTTAAATTCACGATGATATATATGTAAGAGGAAAATATTTGGAATACCTCTAAGGAAAATAGGAGCTGCATGCTTTTCTTCAGTTGTCAAAATAGTTGAACAGTAGCCCCCTAAAAATGGAAAAGACGAATTACTGCAGAGGGAACACATAATGCTGAAGGGGGAAAGTATCTGCAGAGAAAATCTGTGCAATCATAGAAATAAAACCCCACATACTTAGCATATGCCTTTACTTGGACTTGACACTTGAGACAACATCGAACTCAAAATTAACATGAGATATCAAAAGCAGCCTTGTTGCCTAACAAGAAAAAAACGTGCAAATGAATGACCAGTCAGGTATCTGGAAAAATAGGGATGATATTGGTGTGTTTTTTATGCAAGAGTTATGAACCAATGACATATGAAAGCTTCAGTGATTTTTTTTTTATTCTCTAAAAAAGCTCGTATGCTCTTTTCTATACCCACTGTCCCCAAACAGAAAACATGGCTAACCCTACTGACAAAATGGGAAGAGAGCCTGCTTCAAAATAACCTGTTGACATATGGAGAACGATGGAAACAAATGCTGTGGAGAAGCAAGCAGAAGGAACATCTGAAATGAATCATTTGAAAGCTGAGCATACGTAGGTGGATCTGGCCAAATTAGACTTCGCTAAAGTGGAAAAAAACCCTTTGGGAAAATAGAGAAAGCAGAATGAGATAATTGTTAGGAAAGATAGTACTGCAATGCTTATGGGGAATGGGAATACTTCAGCTTACAAAGCAAGAGACAGAATTTATGCAGGGAGAACAAAATCTTCATCTGGGCAAAAAAATCTACTAACCCTTTCTCTTGATTTAATTGCAATTCTATTAGAAATCATATCACAATTATCCAGCATATCCATATTCTATTAAAGAATATCCTAGTTAAGCTAGGGCAGCCTGTTTACAATATGCATAGGCTTACAAAAGGATTCACAAATACACATCATTTGCCAAAAATGTAAATTCAAAACATATTGTGCTGTATACAGGAATCATTTTGTCACCTGTGCTATTAGCTTGACTAGGTGATTGCTCATGCCACACTATAGCAGTTCCTGGTCGCATATCATGAGTAACCACCAGTACATCTGAACTCCCCATTGCCTTCAGCACCAGTGCAGCAGTACTATATGTGACTACAGATAAAAAGATTCCCCTTCTGCAGTAAACTCTGCCATAAATTGCAAGAAAACTGACCTAGTTTTAGTTTCTAAAAATTCTTCTTGAGATATTCTGGGAAAAAAACATTGGCTGTGTATATATAGACACAGATATATCAATACATAGATTTTTTTTTTTTTTGGTCTGTGTAAAATTTACTCATAAGATAGCAGCTAATACGAAATTTATTGGAAGGCAAGACACAGGATTTCATAATGATTTTGGTCAATGTAACTGAACCGTATTGTTTTTTGATGAAATTTTATGCAGAGGCTAGGCCAACTTCAAATGAACTCTGCAGAATAATTTACCGAGTTGAAGCAGCAAAACAGTGCAAATGGCACAAATACAGAACCTCCGAAGAGCCCAGTCTGAATCACTGCATCTGTCTTCCAGAGTAGTGTACTCTGAAAAGCATCAAGATTCTCCTGTTATTTCTCGTAAATTATCTGAAATTGGTTTAATAAATTTCTTTCATATTGGGCCTAAACATTTATGAATATTTTTCACGTCTCCAGGAAAGTCATGATCATGTTAATCAATGTAACGTTAAAGAGGTTCTGCTTATATCAGGTACGTGAAATCTTTCCAAAAAGTTGACTAAAACAAGTCAAAGATGAGTAAGTATATTATTTTACACATCTGTTTAAACATTGGTTGGAAAGTGCCTGCCTTCTAACTTGTTAATAAAAAGTACTCTAAAATATATAAAAAGACATGCAATTTAAAAGAGTTATCCCAAAACTTAACCAGTTTTTACTCTTACAAGTTGAATTATATAGGCAGTGTATGACATCAGACAAAACCTCCTGAAATGAACGGAATTAACTCTTGTTTTCCAGATGTGAAGTACCTTCTGCAGCCCTGATCTTTTCTGACATCTTGAAATGTAGCATTTTTATCTAGTGGTCTTTTGAACTCTGCTATCTGCTAAGAAGAAACTCGGTCCTTCAAGTTTTCTTTTATTCTGGAATAAGATCTCTAGCTATTGTCTAGCTAAAGTCATATCCTTATCCACCCTTTGGAAATCTGGATAACAGATTTCAGGAAGGTGTCTGGTACCAATTTTGTTATTACAATGTGAATTACAACCATCTGAACCATCTGCACCCGTTATAAGCCCTAAATATCAGATAAACTTTTCCTTTGAGATTTTTCTTCTACCTGAATCATCTCACAAGCTTAAAGCGCATCAGTTTTGCCGAGCTCTTTGTGAAATAAAAAAGTTATTCCACACATGCACTTGTCACGGCCTAATTTTCTGGGAAAGTGTGAATTGTGCTTTTGCAGAGTGCAACAGTTGTAAGACTTCCCATTTGGACCAGATTTTCCAGATCTGATGTAGCCTTTGATGCAATAAAAATTATGGTTCCTTCTGGTGGTCTGCAGTAGGATTTTCAGGGACCTCTGCCTTGTAGCAAGAGAAGGCTTCTATAAAGCTGCAATTGGACCTTGTTCAGCATTATTTGAAATGATCGATTCAGCATAATTCAAAGCCAGGTTGGCTCCAGTAAGAATGGATATTAACTCTTCACCAAAATCTGTACAAATGCAGCTTTTTACCAGAGAGGACCATTCAGATGATCATAATTCATTGTATGGAATAGGTATTATGGTCATTAACTTGCTTCTAAACATCTGCATCACAGCTTTGTAGATCATGGGAGACAGTGAACACCTAAGTTTGCTGGAACGTGCATACTTTCAGAAGCACATAATACCAAGACTTAGCATTCCACTTATTTCCACCTGAAAAATCAGTCATGAGTGCAAAACTCCATACAAAATCACTAGTATTGCACAGCCATGTAGAAGCATTTTTGAAATGAAAGGAGTATTTTAGGAAATGAGTGAGCAGTAGTCAACAGTCAGACCAAAGTCAGCTCCATGGTGCGTTTGTTCAGAAACAGAGATGACAAACAATAAAAAAATTATATATGCTTAAGAAAGTTAATGATGTGATGTGTCCTGTATTACCAAGTGGTAGTTTCCAAAACTCTAAACTTACTCTTTTCTTTTTTTTTTAATTGTTCTTTCTTATTTCTTGAACAGACAACACTGCTTTTCTCTGTCCCTAATGGAGCATTAAGACATGCAGCATGGTGTTGGACTGTTTTGAAAAGTACTTTTTGACTTGAACAGTGTGTATAAAAAATCTAAGCTCCCCTAAAAATGAGGCAAGAATGTAAGTCATTCTTGTCCAAGGAAATCCTAGTTCACGAACCAGATTTGCTTGTGAAATTTTTGTTGCATGATACCCAAAGTGTTCGCATTAGAATAGAGTTTAGACCAGGGCTACTCCAAAATACATTAGTGTGGTGGATTCTAAATGCCTGGTTTGTCAGCTGTATCTGATACATTACTTGTGATGAGCATGGTTTTCCAGCAATATTTACTGGTCTTTTATTAACGTGCTGGGTGAATGTCTCATTTTAATTCTTCAGAGTAAGAAGTTAAGAAGTTATAGCTAAGAAATAATTTTCTCTTACCTTTCTCCAGACCTCACCAACAAACACTGAGTTTTCCTCATTCAATACTTTTATCTCTCTTACATATTCATTTGTTTCTTTTGCTATTTTATTATGGCAATGCCCCTGTATACCATATGTGGCAGCACCACCCTGTTATGATGGCCACTGGAAAAATATACTGCCACAATTCCTAATATAAAGTGGGTTTTGGTTTTTGGTTTTTTTTTTTAAACGAGAGGCAGAGAATAGGAAAACTGGTGTAAGAAATAAAGGTGTGCTTCATGCATTGTAGACATTTCCATCTGTGGATTGCCAGAGTTTCGATGGCTCCTTGTGGTTACAAGGAAAGAGATGAAGGGCATGACACAAGTGAAAAATATCAAGGGATAGAGAAGGGAGTTAGATACTGGAGAATGAAAAGTAGAGTGAACAGAGTAAATGAGACTGAGCAGTTGAAAGCTGAGAAGAAGAAACATCCAACAACTGAGGCCAGTGGCACAAATGTTGGAAAAAATAGAGGTTCTTCATGCTGAGAGGTACGAAACCATGGAGTGGTAATGCAATGCTACATTTGCAAAGCAAACGGAAGGATCTTTCCAGTAACGCGAACTGACCAAATGCGCGACAAGTGACTGGTAAGCAGAAACATGTCTGTTTATTTTCCACATTGTAGGCTCCATATTGATGTGATCCTTTACCTCTCTCAGTGGAAGTGCAACCGTGCAGCTGATGCTCGGTGTCCTGTTTGTCTGTATCTTGGGAGGATGGTCACCTAAACTTCTTGCATTTCTTGCAGTTCTGCTTTTGAGACATTGTGCTGTTAATGTTTCATCCAGGAAATTTTTTATAAATCTCTCACATACTTTCAGTAAATGCTTGTGTACATTGGCAGGCTTCCTGGAATAGTTTTAAATATGTTCCTTCTGAAGGACATCTTCTTACCACTTAAAATGTGTCTTATAACAATAACACTGCAACCTCAACTCTTACCATCCTAAAGCATCAAACGTTTATCTCGTTTTATTGATCCTTAAATCCCAAAAGGGCAATTCCAGGCCCAGCTAACTTTAGAATTATTTAAGAAATAATTAATGTAGCATTGGTTCCTAAGACCTGTCACCTTATTTTCCAATTAACATGTGTGTTTTGAATTTGTTCTTCCTGGTTAGACATAACTGAACAACAGTTATTGCATGACAACAACCTGGAAACCTTCCAGCTTTCACTCGTCATTAGAAGACTAATTATATTGTATTAAAAGACATACTTAAGTAATGCAAAATGGGCCCCAATAAAGTCTGTCATCATTATCAGAATTTGTACTTTGTATTAAGTGTTTAACCCCGTTCCTTTGTTTGTCAAAATCAACAAAATGAACAAAATGCCCTGCTCTCCTATCATTCATTCCCTCTCAAAATGAACCCACGGAAATGTCAGCATGCAGGTTAGTTCAGCAAACATCCCTTGTGGTGACAGCCAGCCTCCCCCTGATATCTCTGCTATTACTCATCAAATACTTTGTTTATTCACAGCTTTTTGGATGCAATTACTTAAATCGCACTAAGTTGGTTGTCGGTGGGTTGGCGGCTCATCCACCTTCTTGCAGAGGTCTGCTAGGTTCACTCCAGGGAAACCTGGAGAAAAGCCCTTGCCAGAGGCTCTGCAGTATTACCTGCTCGAGGCTGCAGGAGCAGAGGCATGGAGCAAGAAAAATCTCCTGCAGGCAAAAGGTAGGTTGCCCATGAGGTGTCCTGTAGGTGAAAGGTAGGTGAATCATGGTCTGTACTGTGATTATGACTGCTTTCACGAGGCCTGTAAATAGGACTTGAAATATAACCTAAAGCCTTGGATGATCTCTGGAATAGATGCGCACAAGTAGGCAGCCAGAATAATATTACACCTCACTACAGCCAGAACTTCGGAGCACTCTCAAAATGATAGGACTTACTGCTATGTACTGTCCAGCTCATGCTCCCATTTCCTGCTTTATTGAGGAACATCTGGGAAAGTGGCCAGGAACAAGCTGGTTTCTCCAAAAGAAGCTCACTCTGACTGCCAGCTTCCTCAAGGGCTCCTGAGATGCAGACAGGAAGAGGGCTGAAGATTGCATACCTTGCTGTAACTCTCCCACATAACACCTTTCCTGAAGGCTCCATAACCCCGCTCAGAGCCTGTCCACATGTGCACTCGTCACATTCCTGTGTCGGGTGCAGTTCCCCCAGAAAACATCTGTAGAAGTCCTAAAAGTAAACCATTCAGCAGAGGCCTTTTGAAATCCAAACTGCATGAAATTAAAAGGTCTGAATCTTAGAAATCCCAAGCCTAAGTAGAAAGCATGGAGCTGTTGAGTTTTCAGCCTCCTCCCCCAAATCCTTTCCATGTAGCCCAGTTCACGGGGGAGCTGCATTTCAGCAAACTCCCACACTGCTCTTGCTCATTCGCCCCTTGGCAGTGAGCACGTGTGCACATGCACAGTCCAGCTGTAGTCAGAAGGAGCCTCCCAGACACCAGCTCTCCTGACCATACCACCTGCAGGACAACACTTTTCAAAGAAACTCAGGTAAAAAGTAACTTGCAATGAAGTCTGCAGCCACTAATCAATCTCCCACTTTAGGTACTCCGTTTGTACTTTGTAGGCACATACTTCAGGTCTATTGCATCTACCAGAATGAAACTTTTAACAATAAAGCTGTCAAAAAGCTACCTCTGAATATGGTCAGATCTTAAGAAGTATCATAATTGTATGTGCTTGCTACAGAGCTAAAATACCTCCATCAGGATTAATTCTTCGCTGTGGTGGAACTGTGCTTTCAGAATTTACCAGCTGCCTTGCCCTAGGAAAACAATGCTCCTGGCTTCTAAGGAAGTGAGGGGTTGCTGAGTCCATCGGTGGCTTTGGAAACTATGGTCCAGGTCTCCTACTGGCAGCAGAATGGGGTGGAAGGCATGGAATCAGCTGCACCACAGTGTCTCCTTCAAACACAGACAAGTTAGTAAGTTATGCTCGTGCTAGAAATCTAGGATTACTTATAACAAGGCAGCCCAGGAAGGACACCCGCATGGCTCTCACTAGCTGGAGGAGGTGAGTTTCCTGCAAGCCTAATCAAAGGAAGAGAAATCGCACAGTGTGATACTTATCACACTTGTGCTCTGTGAAACAAGAAAACACATACGTTTTGTATTCAGCTTGGAGAACGATGTGTGTGAGCAGAAACAACTGTGCTGCAGCTCCTCGGTGTCTGCTCACCAGGACTCTGTTCAACACAAAATGATAACAAGCTAATAGGTATTTCCTGCTTAACAATTACATGAAAAAAAGGCAGAGCAGCACATGCCAGACATCAGCAAAACGTGGCCAGCTCCCAGCCAGGGAAATACACCCTAGCAACAGATCATAAACCAAACACAGGAGCAGCAACCCTGGTGACTAGGGAGAGCAAAAGCTTGTGTAAGTAATGGAGACACTGTGTGCTCATGTGTCAGTCAGCTTTCAAGATGGCAAGTACCTCCTCTGCAGCTATCAAACCAACTGACTGATGGCCAAGTGCAGAAAAACACCCAGTTGGGTTTTTTTCAGGGATAAGGGCTATTATGAGATATCCCAAGTCCAAATGACTACAGATGGGAAAAAACAGCTGCACCAAGAAAAACAAATAGCTTCCTCTCAGCCCCAAACTGATTGGCTCAGCACATACTGTAATAGCATCCCAGTTCTACCATCATGATTTATTTTCTGTATTTTCACTACATCAAAGAAGTGATTTAAGAGGCAACATTTGCTGGAGTGATTGCTGCCAGAAACTGTACTGGGTCCTCTCCCTTGGACTAACTTAAGCTGTAGCGGAACCTAAAGCAGCAGTTTTGAGAGGTATGAGTCGTCTCCCTTATGGCTGTTCAATGAAAGTGTTTAGAATGTTAAATATCATTAACTTGTCACAGCTTAAATCATGCAAAATAGCAGAGGGGAAATGATGGATAGGGATGGGGGAACAATTACTGCCCTGACACTGCCATGTAGGGAGAATGGAAAGCTCCTTTCTTAGTCTGTAAATAGCTTCAATTGGAAAAGTTTGAACATTATCTTTCAAGAGACTAAAAATAAATATTTTTGTATTTCATTGTGAAACAGTTTTTGAAAGCAACCTATATCTTATGATACAGAAAAACACACAGAGCACATCAGCAGAAAATCCAAGCAGTATTGCAAAATGTTTCGCTTTAGGTCTGGAAAAAAAAATTACTACACATCTTCTCATTGACGTGCCTGAGAGATACTGGCTAATAATTTTGCTTGGGAAGAAAAGAAAAAATCCTGAATATTTTCCAAGGTCAATTGAAAAAATTCTTCCAGCCATTTCCTTTCAATTTAGTTACAAGTCCACTGTCTGCCTGGTCTTAATGAAGATCTGAACACCCGTACAGGGGGCCCATGAACAAAAAGGGGAGCAGAATCAGTCAGCCCCCAGCTTCATTTCCAGGAGCAGATGTAGTGGCAGGCTACAGCGAGGGGGACCAGTGGCAACGCGGCACAGCAGACAGCAAGATCACAGAGCCCCCTTGACATTCCATGGCTGCACCATCCAACTTGAGTCAGGGCTCCTGGGCAGGACAGCGTTTGGAAAGTGAGCTTGAAGAACCACCACTCTCGTCCCCCCTCAACAGCTAAAATTGCAATGTTAGGAAGAACAATGAAGAAGAAATTAAGGAAAATAGCAAAATAAGCAAATAAGAGCAACCAAAAATGAGCTGGTGTTCTCTGATCAGCCAGGAGGATCCTCGAATACCAGTGTTTCCTGTGCTCTGTATTCACACGCCCAGCTCCTGCTCTTGTGCTCTCTGGTCAGCAGTGCAGCCAGTGAGGAGGTCCACAGTGAGACAGTGCAAGGACACTGCCAAAGTTGCTAAAATGGGGCTTTGAACTCCAGAACCCACCATTGGCTCACTCATAAGCTTCTGAACGGCTGCAGGCAATTTCTCAGGTCCCGTTTCATTAAAGTCATTCCCCAGGAGCTGAACTTAATTATGTCAGTGGGATTCACGTATGTTCTTAAGTATTTTTCTGAATCAGGACCTTAATTGCTCTGTGCTTTTGCTCCCCATCTGCAAGATAGGTCAGTTGCTTTCTCTTGCTCTATTTAGATTTGTGTTCTCCCAGCCAAAGCCTGTCTCACGGTCCCTGTCTGCTCAGCACTTTGTCCAATAAGGTTAAGGTTTCACTCGAGATATTTTTGGATCTTGTCGCATTTTGTGCGTACAGAAGCCCTGCTCCAAAATCTGGTGGCCTTTGTGTGGCTTTTGTGTCTCTAACAGTGACAAAATAAGTGGCTTGCTGATTTGGGAGCAAAGCGGCAAGCAGTTCTTTTACTTTAACTCCATCACAAATAGAATAATTACATGGCACTTTGAGACAGTTTGCTAAAGATGCTCACACATTTCGAGAGGGTAAAATTACTTTATCCAAAAGCAATTACAAAATAGCTAATTAGTGAAGCTCACTGTGAGCTCTTACAAATGTGCTATGTGGAGACGTTGCTTCAAATGTCAGACAACAAGCCTCCACTTTATGAGTTGTTTTCAGGTAATGAAGAAACTCTTCCAATGCAATAAATCTGCTGTTTTCAGCTGAGACTTTCTTAGCCAGGATGTGCATAGATCCCCAAGTTAATAAGTCAGTGTTCCTGCCACGTGCCTTCCCTACAGCCTCATCACACTGTAACTTTGTCTTTGTCAGGTGAGTAACAAGATAATTACTGGAGCAGCTTCATGTGGGGAAGCAGAGCCAGGACATTAGCACGCTCGTCATAAAACAGGCTTCGGGTACCTCCTGGATGAACGCGCTTGTGGCTGTGCTCTCCCCAGAGGAACTTCGCTGTGTACTTCAGGACCAGTGGCCACAGAAAGCTGCTTTGAAAGAGCTTTCTAATTCGGATATAAGGATTAATCAGCAACTAATTCTTTCTATCATCTCCCTGCAAGCTGTCAAAAGGCCTGTGGGGGAAAAAACCAGTTATCTCGGCTCAGCTGCTTGTTAGGTGGTTTGCCATGTGGGACAGTGGGACCTGTGAAAACAGAAGAGATGGCATTTCAGTGATTCATGTTTAGATTCCACTAACTGATACCAAATGAGTAGATTATGGACAGTACATCTTCCACAAAAACACTTCTTTGAAATTCTACGGGGAGAACAATCGCATGTGAAGAAAAAGGAAATTTCTGGGTTGTTGGATCTTTCCTTTTATTTTCAGACAAAAGGTATCCATTAGGTGTGAAGTAATTGTTGCAGGCTGTGAAATTAACCTTAAATGTAAGTGATGGACAGGAGTGACATAGCTTTACAGCGTTAATAAGATGCAAACCGGAAATAAAGCGAGTCCCTGGGTTTTCTTGCTGGAGAGCTGCTAAAGCAATTGCTGGCAGAACATTACACCTCAGTGTAAACCTAGGGTCGCTTTGCAATAAATAACTTCTATAAGAAAATCCAGGCTGTGAATCTAGCATAGAATTTTAAACCATCTGTGAGATCTCACTTATTTGTGTATTTTACCCATATGATCTGAGGTAAGTGGGAATAGGAATGAAACACTAAAGACTCCATTAATATCAGAGATAACACAGACAAGCATTTCATGATTTGTAGGTGTTAAATTCCTTTCATTTTGTTTTAAAATCATATCCACATTTAGGTTTCTTTTCATCTGCGTCATTAAAGTTAGAATTTATGTTTATAAAGACACAATAGCTTAGATATTTTGTACATTAAACTTCACAAAGTGGAAAAATGAACAAATCTGTTCCTTCTGGCCATATGACTAGGGAAGAAATGATGCAATGTACAGGTATAATTTATATTTTACAAATTCACTTGGTTTTTTGATTAGTATTTCTCTTATAAATGAATGAAATTGTAGCAAATCTTTTTCAAAACCAAATGCCTTCATTTGACTGTCTCTTACTCCATGCAGGTTTTTGATAGCAGAGTGTTAATGCCATAACTGAAATGCAAGAGCATTATGCAAATCTGCTATACAGATAGAAAGAAAATGAACTCTGTCCCAGTTGAAACCAGGACAACAGATACATAAGAAACTACTGTTCTTAATAATGGAGGACTCCAAATGCGACCTCTACATTTCTGAATAACCACATTATAAGTAAGTAGGTGACAGATCTGGGATGAATTCGAATGAGATTAACTAAAACCTTGGATACCCCAGCATGACATGTTAGCTCTTAGCACCAACATCATCCTTTGCTGTATCTCCTAGCAATGACATAATAGTGTTGCCTCCATTAAAACATTCGTTTACCTTGGGTAGACTCTGGACTTGCTTACAGTTTGTATGTCTTAGACCAGAAGGGAATGAATTTTGCAACCTGCCCGCTGTTTTCATGAAGTCCCCTCTCCTTATTTTTAAATGTATCAAACAGCCTTTTTTAAGCATTTGGCTAATCAATTTAAGACTCCTCAGTCATGATACATAAACAGCTACATATTTCCAGATACACTACTAACCTCTTTTTAAAAATCTTTTGTAGGGAACTGACCTTCATATCCATCATAATTACAGCTGCATTAAGTAGCATAGCTCATCCCTATTCACAGCTATAGCATGATTTCCAAGCAAGACAGGTTGACTGGTGGGCATCAACAGCGAACTATGGTCTGGTGATTTTTCCTTACCGTTTTCTTACTATCTTGGCAAGTTTTTTAGCTAGCTGTTGGTAAGAACCAATAAATCTGGTGAAGCGCTGACAGGGATAATCCAGACAATTGTTGCTTTCTGACTGAGGTGGAACAGATTTTCTTTAGTTTGTTTATTTGTACAACATAATCTAACACTTATCCCTTCTGCATGTGAGAAATTTACTATGTGTTCCCCTCTGGCAGATGTCTGAGACAACATCATGCTACACGAAAGCTGTATGTCTGGAGATACAGCAGAGTCCAGACTTGGTAATCACCGTTAATCTACGTGTCAGCCTGTGTTTTATGTGCCTGCTTCGGCATAAGAGATAATCATTCACCCAGGTGGGATGCCCAGGAGGCATTGTGTGTCTAGGAGGCCCCTTAACCCTAGAACATCACTAAATTACAGAGATGCTATACCCGCTAGGTGTTTTCTGTCAGTCCTGGAAAAGATACAGTATATGCCAGCCTCGCTAGGCTAGCATTCCTGACAATCTCTCCATAGCTAAGGCTATCTTTTTCCAACCCCTTTTCAGATGGCCCCATCATGAAAAGGGTAGCTGGCAGCTGAAGGAAGCATGTCCCTGTGCCTTAACCCTCAACAGCAGTCGCACACCTTGTGTGTTCCCTCCTCATCACCTGTATAAAAGCTAGGACTGATAAAACCCTCAAACCTAAGGGTTTATGTTCATAGAATCATAGAATGGTTTGGGTTGGAAAGGGTCTTCAAAGGTCATCTAGTCCAAACCCCCCTGCAGTGAGCAGGGACATCTTCAAGTACATCAGGTTGCCCAGAGCCCCATCCAACTTGACCTTGAATGTTTCCAGGGATGGGGCATCATCCACCTCTCTGGGGAACCTTTGCCAGTGTTTCACCACCCTCAATGTAAAAAATTTCTTCCTTATATCTAGTCTAAATCTCCCCTCTTTCAGTTTAAA
Source organism: Buceros rhinoceros silvestris (assembly GCF_000710305.1). Classification (NCBI taxonomy): domain Eukaryota; kingdom Metazoa; phylum Chordata; class Aves; order Bucerotiformes; family Bucerotidae; genus Buceros; species Buceros rhinoceros. The sequence continues at coordinate 1,306 of NW_010399091.1, read as the reverse complement.
ACCATTACCCCTTGTCCTATCACAAGAGGCCTTGCTAAAAATATTGTCCCCATCTTTCTTATAAGCCCCCTTTAAGGACTGAAAGGACACAATAAAGTCTCTCCAGAGCCTTCTCCAACAACCCCAACTCTCTCAGCCTGTCCTCATAGCAGAGGTGTTCCAACCCTCTGATCATTTTTGTGGCCCTCCTATGGACTTGCTCCAACAGGTCTGTTGCCTTCTTGTGCTGAGGACTCCAGAGCTGGACACAATACTCCAGGTGAGGTCTCACCAGAGCAGAGTAGAAAGGCAGTATCACCTCCCTCAACCTGAGGGCCACGCTTCTTGTGATACATCCCAGGATAAGGTTGGCTTTCTGGGCTGCAAGGGTACATTGCTGGTTCATTTCCATGTTCATCCGTGAGTACCCCCAAGACCTCTGCAGGGCTGCTCTCAATTACATGATCCCCCAGCCTGCATTGATACCAAGGATTGCCCTGACCCACGTGCAGGACCTTGCTCTCGGCCTTGTTGAACCTCATGAAGTTCACATAGAAGGGCCCACTTCTCCAGCTTGGCCAGGTCCTCCTTTCTATCCTTATTAACAAGGGTTGCAGTGTTTCCTTTTTTCCAGTCACCAGGAACTTCACCTGACTGCCAGGACTTTTCAAATACCATGGAGAGTGACTTGGCAACTACATCAGCCAGTTCCCTCAGGACTCCGGGATCCATCTCGTCAAGGCCCATAGGCCTATATATGTTCAGGTTCCTCAGCTGCTCACACACCTGATCTTCTCTTACAGTGGGCAGGACTTTGCCCCCGGTCCCTATCTTGCAGTCCATCAACTCAGGAGGTTAATGGTTTACGTTCAATAGTTAACGTCATTGCAATCACATATCATTCTGCAAGCACAACAAGTTGTATATAAGAAGCAAACTTAAAAATGACTCTAAGATTCTGGGCAATTTGTGTACATCAAAGATAAGTAAAGTTGTTCTCTGCCATTTCTAAAGGTGGTGTTCTGGTTTGAGTTAGAGCAGACCTCATTCTGTTCACTGATTTTACTTTCCAGCTCAGCCTCTGCTAACTAACTGCACTTTCTGAAGTTAACGGCAGGTTTTTGCACACAGTATCGGCTTCTGTAACTGACAGCACTTGATGTTTACAGTTACTGCCAGGGACTGGAGTGCGGAAAGGCTCTTGCTTATACTTGCTCCTGTGCAGACCAAGGTCACTGCGGAACCCTGTGTGCCACGCTGGGGGCGCAGTAAGTTAGAGGCTGCATCTGCGTGCATGAGTGGATGGGACAGGTGACCCTAAACTGAC
>NW_010399090.1:0-1696 GCF_000710305.1 Buceros rhinoceros silvestris | reverse complement strand
CGTCCTCCGCAGGACTGATCTCAATTCCATCACCCACAGCCAGTGCTGATACTGGGAATTGCCCCAAACCCAGGTGCAGAACCTTGCACTTGGCCTTTTTGAACCTCATGAGGTTCACACAGACCCACTTCTCCAGCTTGTCCAGGTTCCTCTAGATGGATCCACCCAGGTTGGTGTCACCTGCGAACTTGCTGAGGGTGCCCTTGATCCTGCTGTCTGTCACTGATAAAGTTGTTAAACAACACTGGTCCTGGTACAAACCCCTGAGGGACACCACTTGTCACCACCCTCCATCTAGACATCAAACCACTGACCACTACTATGTTCACAAATTACCTAGTTCAACTTAGAGATCACTCCTGTCGTTCTTACCTGTTGCTCGTACCCTAGAACCTTCATTCACACGGTGTGAAGCACCCATTCATGAGGGCATGCTAGGACAAGTGACATTAAACACCAACAGTGCATCGAGCAAATAAAATTAGAACTTAATGATTTCTCAAAGTCTCAAATGACTCAGAAGTCCCTTATCGAGCTGTGCTTTAGGAATGCTAGCACCACTTCTTGATCTGCTGCCACAAGTGACTATTAACATATTCTCACTACTTGTGTAAGAAGAACTATCTGAACAGGCCAGCTAAGCAAATCCCAAAGCTCCCTATTCTGGGTTCCAAACCCTGTTCCAAGTAAGAGATGGCGGAAAACAACTGCAGACACTATAAGCTAACAGACCGAGAAGGAAGTAGGTTAACATTCACAGCAGTGAGACGGGGATTCAGTTTTCTGTGCTTTATTTCCTCAGCTCTCCAAAATCACGTGATCTTTGGGAAGAAACTGAACCAAACTTCGCCCCCTTTGATCAGCGAGAAAACAGGAATTCTTAAGGTTTTGGGGTTTTTTTTTCAGAATTTTCACATGGTTGTTCTTTTTCAGGTTTCCACAGGCACGCTGCAGATTCCAGCTGTGGAAGCTTGCACTGATATGTCACAAGTGACTCCTGACAAACCTCCACCCTGCAGAAATACAGCCTCAGGTTCCGAGAGCCCAGCCAGCCCCACAGGAGCAGGGCTAGAGAACAAAACCCCCTACAAGAGTGGAAGGTAAGAACAATCGAACAGAAGAGTCCTGAAGGTATGACAAGAAAAAACAAAAACAAGCAGATGCAAATAAGGACCAAAGAATTTATAAGGATAGGAGGAAAAGGAAAGAAGCTGCATTTGAGCAATACTGAGAGAGTCAAGTTCTGAGAGGAAGGTGGGGAGGATGTAGGTCACTTTGGTATTATCCCACTGATTAATCTACTGCAACACCACCAGGATTAACTCCCCATCTGTGCAGCACTGTCAAAGCCCCACACAAATTCACCAATGACCATGAGCGTTTTGCTCAGGGTTTGTTGTAGTAACAGGTAGACCAAGGTCATTTCCAGATTATTGCTGTGGAGAGCCAGACCTTTAGTCCAAGTTACACAACTCCCACAAGGAAAAGCTTTGACCTTTTGGCTTCAACACAGCAAAAAAACAACCTTCTGCAACACCTCCTACATTATTTAACGCATGTGGTGATCTCCATGCAGACTGAATCTCTTTGGCCTAAGACATCAAGAACATGGTGAAGATCAGAACAGGCACAGAAAATGAAGTGTATTTAATTGAAGCTGATGGTGGGGAGGAGGAGAGGAGAAGCATGATTTGCC
>NW_010399089.1:1882-5420 GCF_000710305.1 Buceros rhinoceros silvestris | reverse complement strand
CAAAAGCCTTGCTGAAGACAAGGTAGACAACACCCACTACTCTCCCCTCATCTACCCAGCCAATCACGCCATCACAGAAGGTTATCAGATGGGTTAAGCATTATTTCCCCTTGGAATCCATGTTGACTACTCCTGATAATGGCATTTCCATCAAAAGATGCCAATCCACTGTGCTATCTACCATCCACAATACACTAATATGAAATGAAAGAATGCAACAGTTCAATATAATAACCTTCTACACAGAATCATCTTGTATAGAACATTAATCTCAACAGGAAATTTGCAAGAAAGTCTATTACATCTCCCTGCTTAACATATAACGGTCACCTTAGAACAGGTGAAATTACACGCTGGGTTAATATGCAAAACAAAAAACATTTACACAAGAATTTGCTGCAGGTATCTTCTCCAGTCACAAATTTTTACAGTACTTAAGATTCATCACTTTACAGGTGGTGATGTTTCAGGGCACTTTAAGCTCATATAAATAAAATACTTCAGTTATGAAATCAGTGCCTGCTGTCTTCCAGCAAACTCCATTTCAGATTCTGCTGCCTTATAACTGAACACAGCTGAACACTGTTCACTGAAAGAAGTTGCCCTCCAACATTTTTGTCATACTTAGCATTTCGGAGCACTGACAAATAGGGAAACGGCCGTGAATGAAACGGCAGGTACCTGTGTTAGCTTCCGCAGAAACACTATAGCACGGCCCATCCCTAACACTTCCTGTGAAACCCTGGCTTCCTTAAACTCAATGGAGAACTGCTCTTTTACTCCAGCAAAACTTATGCCAATTCTAAAGAACCAGGGGTTTTCTACCTATTTCTTTTCAGGTCTACTGGGAGCACACATTATAAGGAGACAGACTTCCTGCTTCAATTATCACAAGAAAATCTGACACTTTATCTAGAACTACAAATTAGATGACATGAACAGAAAGAGATGCAAGTCGAGTGAGGACTGAGGTTGGAAAGAATGGGAATTTACAAGGTTCCGCTGACATCTACTGAGACCCAAGCTCACAGTCCTCAAATATCAGTACTACAGTAAAGCTTTTTAGGAAAAACAGCCAGAGCCATGGTATCACTTTCCTTGTGCTTAAACAAAGGTTTCAACAAGACAATAGTCCAATCCTTAAAAACGGTACACCGGATAAAGACAAACTTTCTGTCTAACATTCTGATAAGAAAACATATCCTAAGTTACAGTCCTAAGATTACAGTGAAAGATAACTAATTCTCATATGCACTGAATCCATTTGGGTTTAGTTTCAAGTTTTTTTGAGTTGGATGTAGGATAATTGGGAAAATGACTTATTTCCATGATTTCCCAATAGTGGAAAGAATGACAATAGTATCTATACTGAAATATTTTTTTATGACATTTTAGACTTACAGGTAATAAACTTTAGAAAACATTAATAATTAATTGCATGACAGAAACATAACTGCATTTCCAACGAACGTGGAACTAGGATCTTTCTAACCCTGCATGATCATTTCCAAATAACTATCACTTTAACATTGGCAGTGATGCTGCTACTCTAGTTCGTGAGCTGATACTCAGCTGCCTGTACCTTCATAATCCACCCAGAAAACCAAAAGGTAAGGCTCCCATCAACAAAGCTGTGAAAACATTACAAAAAGTATTGAAATAAAACACGTTTAAAGTACAGATGAGACCTAAAATTCTTACTTTGCTCTTACTTCAAAAGTCCAGCTCTGTCCCACTTAGGATGCCACTCTTAACAAGCAGACTTATTTTCTCTCCTGGAACTTCAGTTACTTACCACTGCCACTGCATTGCAACTACTAAAAAGCTGGAAGAATTATAACAGTCTTGGAAAAGGTCTGGATAAACATCTCAGAGTCACAGCTCTAGTTTTACGTTGGTTCTCCATGAGCGACCCACACAACATACTCCTACCAGACAAGATACACTGGCTCTGTTAAAACAGTCATTCTTTACTCCCTATCTCTCAGTTTTGGGACCTCTTGGTTGGGCAGATTCTGACACATAGAAGAAAAATGTGTTAAAAATTTAAATAAAATATATACATACAGTGATAAACTCCTATTTTTATCATCAATAAAGGTCAATTAATGACCTCAGGGTACTTCAAAAATTCCTCAAATTGACCAGTAACTTCTCAACCAAATCTTTGAGACACCACAAATCAAATCGACACTTCCTTCCTAATTGCAATGCACATGCACTATTCATGTCAAACTCATTTAATTACTGCACAGCAGCAATGGGATGCAGCAAAAGGCCAGACCCAGAGGGCCACATGCTTCTGAACATTTAAAGAAGCTCTCATGAAAGTATGCTGAGTCTATAGATGTAGGCTGAACTCAAGAGGTTTCCAGAAAGGCAATCTCCTTAACTGTCCTGTTTTTTAACCAGTACATGTCACTCCAGGTCAGCAACACTATCTTTTTTTCCAGTCTGTGCCTGTTTTGTTATTCAGTACAGTACCATTTCCGAACAGATTAAAGATCTTTCAGAAGCAGTTTATCAATGCCTTTCTGCTCCTCTTTCAACCATTGCTACTATCATTTTGAGCAAGTTGCATAAAAATGAAACCATCAGAAATAACAAAAACCGTTGTCAAACTCATGTTGCTTATGATTAGATTAAGAGAACGGGTGACTTACAGTTATTACAGATACTGCTACAAAGGCCTCCACTTTGCAGATTATAAAAATTAGGAGATGTATCAGAGTGATATGTGTGAACTATGTAAAAGAAAATCCACCACTAATTAGAATCCCTCTGAAATCCATCAACTGGCTGAGGAAGATGCATGAGAAAGGACGGACATGGTCAGATCAATAGTCAGTCCAGCCTGATATTCTGCCTTCAACAGGCACCATAAGCAGATGCTCAGAGATGAATAAGAAGAGGGCAAGTAAACGTTATCTTCTTGTCTAATATCCTTCCAGCTACGTTCAGTCCAGGGACTTTGAGCTGGTCGTGGTCTCTACATATTTTGTAGAGCCTTACACAGATTTCTTTCTAAGGAACTCGTACAGCCTTCTCTTCAATTTTTTTAGCAACCACAGTATCGTTCTACAAGAATTTTCCATACCCACAGCTACTGCCTTTATTTTAAATATGGTTTCTACTACATTTACTTGGCACTGCCTAGTTCTTCTATAGGAAGAGACAGTTCACACTCATGTCTATCATGACTTGCAGATAGACCACTATCAATCCCTCCTCAACCAAGTTTTCAAGACTGAAGATTTTTAGTTTACTAAATCTTCACAGGAGAGCATGTTCCATATCTTGAGTTCATGACCCAAGCTTGGTAGTCCTGCACTCCATTGCACTCCCATCACAATTACCCACAAATAAAACAATCCTCCATCCTACAATATGTTTACTGAGATAAGCATTTGAGACAGATGTGCATCATGTCTGCAGACCGACCTCGTCCACCCTCTGCAAATCAGGATAACCCTTTACGAGGTATTTTTGATACAAAATATTGGCAGTATGTTTCAAAATGTCTTGGGGGGGGGGGGGG
>NW_010399089.1:413-1780 GCF_000710305.1 Buceros rhinoceros silvestris | reverse complement strand
GGGGGTGAAGCTTTCTTCTGATTGTTTTAAATGTATTGCTTGCTAATTTCATTTTTCAGTTTATAGTTTTTGTATGACACAATCACAATGAATTCACCCCCTCCCAAGAATTCATAGTATTTGAGACCATTACCAAATTACCAATTTTTTGTCTAGGCTACAAACTTTCAATCTATTTCACTTCTTCTTGTACAGAGCCTGTTTTATTCTTCTGCCAGTTGTGTTGCTGTTTTGTACATCTTTTCCAGGTTCTATTATACCACTACTAAGAGAGTATGACCAATACCACTGACAATAAGCAAGGTGCCAGTTAGCTTTAGTTGTGCGGTATTACAGTGAAATCTTCTGGTTTTTCATTAATTGCCAAAAAAATCCTGACATTTACTGAATTTCAGTTGTTTGAAATCAGAATGATCTCTCAAGCACCTCTGCTTTTACTACTCTGCAAACTGTTGTCTGCTATAAATGTTTCTGTTCTACATCATTTGTGTCTTATGAATGTTACTTGTTCAGAGGAGCTCAAACTGGTAACTGTATTCACTCTCAATCCTACTATCTTTTAAACAGTGATTGAAAGCCTCTCTTTTACCCTGTAACAGCTTCAAGAAACTGAAAGTCTTTGGCCAAGAAACTTGTTGAAAGCTTTGTGAAAATCCACACAGACCATAACAACCTGCATAAAGGCCAGCAGATTTACCATTTGTGACTCACCCCCCTCATTAACTCTCCCATAACAGATTGTATTTATGAATATTCCAGTTTTCTTGTAACCTGCTTAACGTGGCAGTCTCTGTTTTCTTAGGCTAGTTTCACAATCCCTCTTTGAAATAGCATCGCATTTGCTACCTCCTTCCATCTAGTTTTGCAATTGATTGTGCTTTAAGGAACACAGTACAACAGGCACGTTCTCTTAGTTCATGCTTCAGTTCATCTAGAATTCAGTGAATTCTTACGTGTGTTGCAACACTAGTCAGTTTACCAGACTTGCTGACATGCCAGACAGAGGGTGAATCTAGGAAACTTTATCCATAAAGATCCCTACCCCCTTTCCCATTTCCAACCATGAACTGCCCCAGCCTCGTCTGCTGGCAGCAAGTGTTAGATAGAATACAAAGGCACCAGCTGTCCTACAACAAACACAGCTGTGGTGATCTCTCTGGGTCAACTTTTCGATTTACCCGCAAAAACATACTACATTTCTATAACGTGAATTGGAAACCAGAAAATACTTCCTTTAGCAGTTCCATTAGCACTTAACGGATCATGCCAAGACTCACAGCTTCAGAGTCCCCACGACCCGAAGAGGAATCAGCAAAGCTCCTAGCACTCTTGCAGCCGTGTGCAGCCCCATCCCGTTCACCATCTAC
>NW_010399089.1:0-273 GCF_000710305.1 Buceros rhinoceros silvestris | reverse complement strand
TCCCCACCTCCCGCCTCCGGGTCCGGGTTACTCCCCAGCCACTAACAACACCTGAAACCAAAACATCTTTTCTTTTTTCGTTTTGCTTCACCCACCGAAGAGGCTGGATTTTGTTACGTTTGAGGCAATGGTTCAAACGGCAAAAAAGGAACATTTACCAAGTTCTTCCCCTAATTAAGACTTCAACCACTAATTGCCAGCTAAAGGTCGTTAATCATCCTGTGACGGGGGAGAAGTCACCCGCCACCCCTGCATCATCACCTGCAGCCACAC
>NW_010399088.1:467-762 GCF_000710305.1 Buceros rhinoceros silvestris | reverse complement strand
GTACCAGCAGCGGCGCCGGGCGTCCCGGGTGCTCCAGTACAGCCGCCAGCACCTGCCACGCCCACCAGTATAAACCAGTGCCCACCAGTATGGGCCGCCTGGCCCCGAAATGTCCCCCCCCAGTGCTTCCCACTATAGACCAGTGACACCCGGTATCTTCAAAGGGTTCCCAAAATCTTCCCCGTATACCCCCAAGTGCTCCCAGTATCCTCTAGAGTCTACCGGTATGGACCAGTATAAACCAGTACCCATCAATATAGGCTAGGCAGCCCCCAAGAGCATGGCCACGAGCTTC
>NW_010399088.1:0-284 GCF_000710305.1 Buceros rhinoceros silvestris | reverse complement strand
ACCCCCTAGGCTTCCCAAAATGCTCCTCATACCCAACCAAATGCTCCCCAGTATGCCCCAATATGAACCCGTACCCACCATTATAAACCAGTATAACCCACAAGGGGCTGGGCAGCCCTAAAATCTCCCCCCAGAGCTTCCCACTACGAACCAGTGCTGCCCAGTAACACCCAAGACTTCTTCAAGTCTCCCTCGTACCTCCCATCAGTCCCTTCCCAGTTCTCCCAGTCCCATCTCAATCTCTCCCAGTTCACCCAGTCCCCTCCCAGTGCTCCCAGTCCCTC
>NW_010399087.1:0-1052 GCF_000710305.1 Buceros rhinoceros silvestris | reverse complement strand
AGGCTGGCGGAGGTGGAACATTTGCAGTTAGAGGAAAAGGTCACGGCTCAGAAAGCCAGCAGGATCCCAACACCTGGGTGGCTGTACCTGCTTGCCTTAGAAAAACCACAGGCCTCGATTGTAGGAGGAATGTTGACAGAGGGAGACAATTCTATGCCAGGGATCTACAAAGAAAAGGGAGGGGTGGGCGCGTCTGCTCCAAGTCCATTCCCCATGAGTGACTCCATGCTCCTGCCAAGCCCCTCATAGGTGCTCCCGACTCTCAGATGTTCCTCAGGGAGTTCAGATAAGCCAGGTAAAAGCTGTTTCCAAGTGGAGACCTGCTATCTGTGACCTTCACTTTTCACTCTAAATATTTCTCCTCTCTTTCTTCCACTCACTTCCTCATTTATATCCTGTAAAATCACGGTGCAAGAACAAGAGACAGTGAGATCTGCCCCCTTAGGTCACAGCAATGGCCCCCATGGCACTTGGTGCCAGTAGGAAATGCTGTTTGGGGATGCACAGGAGCCTGACTCTTCTCCTGGCCTCACTGCCATCTTTCCCTGGCCAGAGGTGCCCTCTGCCATGAGGCTGTCCTGGGGGTTCCTCCTGCTCGCAGCAGGCCTGGCACTGAGGGAAACAGCTGCTGCCCGCTGCCCTGCACCCTGCGTCTGTGACAACCTCCGTGCCCACGTCCTCTGCCTCAATGGGAACCTGACAGCTGTCCCTGGCACCATCCCAGAGGTGGGCGAAGGGATGGGAGTGGGGGAAGGGAAGGTGGGGATGACAGCTGCCAGCCCTGGGGGAACTCAATGTTTTATTTCCGTACCTGACAGCTCACCAAAAAACTGGACCTTCGGGGCAACAGCTTCACAGTCATCCCAGTGGGAGCCTTCCTTGGCACCCCGTACATCACGCGCTTGGACCTGCAGCGCTGCAAGGTGGAGAGGCTGGAGGAAGGGGCTTTCCGGGGGCTGGGGAGGCTGGTCTACCTTAACCTGGCCTCCAATGGCATAGCCCTCCTTTACCAGGAGTCTCTGGATGGGCTCTCCTCCCTCCAGCAGCTCATT
>NW_010399086.1:7764-9891 GCF_000710305.1 Buceros rhinoceros silvestris | reverse complement strand
TATTGGTTTATTTGATAGATTATTATTAGTTATTGTTACAATTTAATACTATTTAGAGACATTATTGTTAATAATAAAATAATGGTTTCCTGTTCTAATATTAATTAGATATATTTAAAGTACCTACATTTTCAGTGGAGGGTATTTACTGGAAAACCAGCCTTTATTTAAATTCCATTTACATTAATAATCCTGTTGATTCAATAAGATCAGTTTTGTACAAGTGAACACAAAAGCAGGAATTTAGTCATGTCTGAAAAATATTTAAATGCTACATGCTGGCACACTTGCCCTCCCCTTCATGTCTTATTTATGATATAAATTATTTTATTGTAAAGTTACTGTATGCATTATGTTGTCAAACTAAAATCTATTTTTTGCAACACTTCAGATTTCACATGGACAAAAATCCATTATCCAAAACCTTAAAAGCATGGAATAGAAGATAAATGCAAGAGTCCTTCATTCTCTTTGTATATTTCATCTGCAAGTCAATAAAATCACACTTTCACTTCAAGCACCAGAAAATACCCGAAGACAATATGCATTTTATTTTCATCAGAACTGTGGGGAAAAAATATCTTTCAGGTTTAGCAGTGATGGCATAATCTCTGAATTTTAAGTACCCGTATGATACTGATTGCTAAGCAAACTATAAACTTTTGACATAGTTATCCTCATAATATCACCAGAAGGCACAGCAGTACTATTATAACAATGCCATGGGGAAAGGAAGTGATGCACAAAAGCTGTATTTACAAAAGAAATCCAATAAATGTACATGTCTCATCACCACTTCATCCAAACTGACAACCTCCAAAATGTTCATCCCTGGGTAGCCCACTCCTGCTGCTGTCTACGTGCACGCAGTGCCGCAGCTGTGAGAAGTAGCAAACTCCTGAGAGTCACTCGCACCTTATTTGTCAGCAGGGCCAAACCCAAAAGGTGGTCTTGGATTACACAGCTTGATCAAGCTTAATGCAAACCATAGCCAGAGATGTCATCCTTCTTTTATAACAGCATCCTCTTTTTATAATCTTCTGTGTATATGCTGCCAACCCAGACCCAAAGGCCCTGTAAACAACTGCAGCACCTGGAGCAATCTGGCTCACTGGCTCTGCTTCTCAGAAGGTTCTGCCTGGTCAAGGAACAGGAATTTTCTTGATTTTTCCCAAAATTTAAGCTGCATGTATAAATTGTGTATAAATTAAAAATTCAGTGGTCTAAAGAGAATGAATATGTAATGATGGGAACATTAATTTATGAGACAGGAAAATACCAGTTCCAGGCCTGCCTCCAATTATTATTAAGTATATTACATACTCCCAGGACAATAATTATCAAACTTTTCTTCTGATCATATTTCGGATTCAAGAGGTAAAATTCATAACTATTGCATTTATGAACCCAAATAATATCATAATCAGATGAATCCCTATGGCCCTATACATAATTCCCACAACTTTATCAGGTGTCAGGATTGGCTAATATCCCAGCCTTGGCACCCTCCTCCCTTCCAAGGAGAGTGAACCTTCATGATACACTCTATGTTATTAGTGACTTCCTAGGCATTTGGTGCAGACGGGACCAGCTGGACTAGCCTCTGTATTTACATTACACCTGCAGTGCTGAACATTTTTCCTCCTCTCTTTTGCCAGTGTGAAGTACATCTATCAACCTTCAAACCTATGAGTATGGAATATCTGTATGTGGCCAATGCCACAGAACAAACAAAACACTTCCAAGGATAAAAATATAACTTGTTATAGGTGAAGTGCCCAGCTTTGGAGACAATTGAAATATTCTACGCACACAGTACAGAAAGGACTGCAAAGAATATATTCATGGGATAGAGAAGCAAACACTATATAAGAAAAAGTGAACCATTTAGGAATCAATTAAATATTCCACATGAAATCTTCAGACTTAAGATTTTCCAAATACCCTTTCAGGGAAAAAATGTTCTTGCATGAAGCACGTATAACGTTATTCCTCATAACCAATAACTAGCATGAATTCAATACCCTGATTTTCTAATCTATAATTTAAGCCCTTTATATCTCCACTATAGGAATGAGCTCCAAGGGCTTTTCAGTCTCATCCCCGAGCATTCTGTGCACACTTTCA
>NW_010399086.1:0-7630 GCF_000710305.1 Buceros rhinoceros silvestris | reverse complement strand
AGCAGGAAGCCCTGGACAAACTTGCATCTTGGACTCTATTTTGAAGGATCCACCAGTAATACTGTAACCAAATCTGGTATAGCTGCCTCAAAACACAATATGACATAACTGGCTGCTAACATATGCAAAAGAAGTGGAAAAGTTTAACATACATTGACAGCTTTTTCCTAATTTTTTTTTTTTCCTAAGCAAATCTAAACCCAGCTGAACCAGCATTCTGCAGTTCTCTCTTATGCCTTGTTTTGGTAGTGATGGAGGCTGAGCTGGGCCATCATAGTACACTCCTCCAACATCAACATCATCAAACTAAAAAATTCCAGGGTGAATAGTTTTCTGTTTGGCTGGTACTGACAAAGCTCAGCAAAGAGAAAGGAGTGAAGCCAGAGCCATCTCAGCAGCAATGGGGTCTCAGATTCTCACAAGCAACTTGAGAGAAGATGCTTCTGTTAATGACACTGGGTAACAAATTCCCACTTAACATAAAGTATTTCCAATGCTAATTAGAAGTGGTAAGGTTGGAAGTCCTGTTAATCATTTTCCAGAGTTGAGAGTTGGAGAACTGATCTTTTGATCCTTCATCCTCCCATCTTCCTTTGGTGAAGATGTTCAACAGTACACCACCATCAGCTATGGCTGAAAGTTGCAAATCATGCCATAAACACTGTCTCTGCATAACTGATGAATGACCTAACAGTACATTAAGAACAACAGGAACCAAAGTCAGCTCCCAAAGTGTTTTATATCTCCTGAAGAATAAAAGAGAGCAAATTGGAGAAAACTGCCAAAAAAAGGATACACATTTTTCTCCCCATTGACACCAGTGTTCTATCAAGCTACAAAAAGAATGGGTAGTATTCAAAGTTCACACTTCTGATTTGATTTTGCCATTTCAAGGAGATATAAGTAAAATTTGAACTGAAAATATCTTGCTTCCAAATTTCAGTTGCACACATTTTCAGCACTATTAAAGAAATACTAATTTGAGTATGTCATATGCCTTGTTTCTCCTTCAGATAACGAAGCAGAACAGAAATGAGAAACTGAAGTAAAGCACGTAAAGAGATAGGATAACTAGTTAGCTAAAAAGGAAAGAAATGCAGCAAGCAGTTACAAAATTGCTTTTTTTAAAATGCATCTGCTTCACTATACCAAATGTCAAAGATGGCTTCAACAGTAAAAGTACAGAGAAAAAAATTAATTAATATGAATTATGAAATAATTTGCTTTTGGCAGGAGGAACATATGCTATTGCTGTTTCATATTCCTTTTGTGGGCTTTAATCTAATCTTCATTTAGACCAAATTATATTGATATCATGAGGAATTTGCCTTGAATAAGGACAATAATTCGGCCTTTGCAGAGTAAAGTAACAACACTAGTCTCACACACAGTTATTATAGATTGTTTTTATTAATTCTGCTGGTGGTTAGTCCATCAGAAAAATTGTGTCAGTAATTTGACAAAAACTTTATTTATAACTTCTCTAAGAGATTAACAAAACTGAGAATGACTTTGAAAAATTTGACTGTCTTCCTCTTGAGATTTAACTAGCATCAGAAAGGGATCAAACTCTGAAATATTCATAAATCAGTGATGCATAATTTGTAAATTTGTACTTTATATCATATACAACTTTCTCTATCCTAAAGAGCATTTTATATTTCTTGTTAACAGTGAATGCAAATAATGCTCAATGGAATTCTGCACTGACCTTTGTTTCATTACAATTGCTGCATATTTATAAATGAATAATTAAACTTCAATTTGAGAACTGCAACAACTTTGAGTTAGAATCCTTTGATAAAACAACTGAATAAACTTCATAAAATCAATTCCCTGAGAAAGAGAAAGTCTCCTCTGAAAATTCCCCTCTGTATACCAACACACAAAGCAGATTTTTCTATGCTTTTGCAAATAGGAAACTAAACAGAACAGCAATATGGATAGATTTGAACAGAAGATGATAAATTGCTTTTAAAAGAGCACAGGCAAACATATTAAATGTAATAGACCATATAACTGCTGTGTGAGATTGTTGTGGTTCAGGATGTGGCGTGGTTTCGGCAGCCAGGGGAGGAGGTTGCCACCTTTGTCTGGCACGGATTTGGTAGCGGGGGATGGGGCCGCTAGTGCGATTCCTCTAATGGCTTTACAAAAAGAGCCCCACTGGCTCTAGTTTCATTCCCACCTCTGGCCCGCGATATGTCAGCCAGCACCTTTGCAAATAAGTCTGTTTAAGGGGGAAAACACTTTTAATTTCTGGCATGCTGTTTTGTTTTGAAGGGTGTAGGATGAAAGGAGAAGTGACCATGCGGTAACTGAAGTAACTAGCAGAAGTTTGCTGAAGACACAGCAGTACAGCGATTTTCTTCCTTTGGTCTGTGGCAAGTGGACTGACTCATCGAGCACTGGCAGGGGAAAAAACAAATGGGATGCAGAGATCCATGATGAAGAGAAGACTGGATGCGGAGACTGGAAAAGCCCCTGAAAAACATACTGACTTTGAGTTTTAGCACTGGGTCATCTAGGTGCTGGGAGAGTAGACCTGGCAGCAGATCACACCGTGGGCCAGTGGTGTTCATGCCAGACTGTCTCCTGTGGGGAGGACGCCACATGGCTGAAAGGACCTGTGAGGCATGTGTTCCATGGTGCAAACAGTTGAATATCATGGAGAGAGAGAGTTAAGACTGTCTGTACCCACCACCCTGTGTTTCCTCCTCCCCTCCAGTGCCAAGTATGCAGGGGATGGATAGTAAAGCCAGGTGTGCGAAAACGAGAGGGGTGGGGGAGAAGGTGTATTTAAGATATTTTTGTTCTCTTTCTCTCCTACTCTAATTTAACTGATGATTTGGTTTTATTGTTTGAATTAAATTGGTTTTGTTTCCCCTAGTGGAGTCTTTCTTTTGTTTGTGAGCATTAAGTGGTGTGTTTAGCCCTCCCTTATCCCCTGCCTTGACCCTTAAGTAGTTGTTTTGTTTTCTCCTCCTGGAGGAGATAAAACAGCTGTGTGGCTTTAGTCACTGTACGTGTCTAAACAGTGACAGATATAAATGTATAAAATATAAATACTTAGGTGTAAACCACTGAATAACAATAAGAAATGCTGCACCTGCATTATCTCATAATATAATTCCATGTAATGTCACTGAGACCAAATAACTGAAATCCCACTATGTAAACAGAATCACCATTAACTTCTGCTAACAGCTGTTCTATATGTGAACACTTCCACATCTGTCAAAAGCACAGGCAAATCAGAGGACCAGGTTTAAGGTACTGTAAACATACTGGATATCCTGCCCTCCCAGACAAAGTGTAATCGAAGTATTTGAAGACAAAAGGCACAGCTTACTGGTATGAGAAAGGCAAACAAAGAAGGCATAATTTCTCTGAAATATTTCATGGTACAGGACTTGGTACCATTGAGTACTTGTTCACTGGAGCCAGGAGGAAGAGATCAGAATTCTAGATCCTAATTTGGATATGCTTTGCCTTTGGTCTGAACACTTAATTTCTTTATATACCTCCCACATTCTTTATCACCGGTTCCTATTTATATCCTGTGCTATTTAGAGTAAACGTCCCCAGATGAAAGCAGGTCTCCACAATGTCTGATGTGCAATAACGCACATAAATAGAGGTTTAATTTAAACAAAATGTCAGTCTGGGGAACCACAAACCTGGATTTGGTTGTAACACTGCTTCCAATAT
Source organism: Buceros rhinoceros silvestris (assembly GCF_000710305.1). Taxonomy (NCBI): domain Eukaryota; kingdom Metazoa; phylum Chordata; class Aves; order Bucerotiformes; family Bucerotidae; genus Buceros; species Buceros rhinoceros. The sequence continues at coordinate 3,919 of NW_010399086.1, read as the reverse complement.
ACTATTTCATGGAAGCCATTAATCTGTTACACAAGCAATGAGCTTATGAAAAACTGATATTCGGACCCTATACAGTACATTTGTGATCTTGCTGAAGGCTGGGTAAACGCTTGACTGCAGTAGGCTGACTTTCCCACAAGATAATATGCCATCTTGTTAGTGTGAGAAGTGTTGGACAAAATACTGATAGAATCTGTGATACCAGAGGAATTATCCCTCAGCCATATATATATAACCAAGTATATTTACTAATAAAGCATCTAAATAACTGGAAGCAAAGCCATCTACACAGGCTTTTCCTACTGTAAAGGAAATTTTTGAGTATTTTCCTTTTTGAAGGTAACAGAAAATTCACTAATTCACTGGATTGATCTAAAACCCACCAAAATCCATGCACACAAACTTCTAAACTTCACATCAAAAGAAGTTTTGTAGTTTACTGAAGCAAATCAGGAGGAAATGATGAATACAGCACGAACTGAAGTACAGTCTTTAGTGATAATAGAATATAATCCCTGAAAACAAAGGTAGGGCTTATTGATTAAAAGAGATACTGATCATCAATGCTTTTCCTACAATGCACTGTTTCACACACACACAAAGAAAAAGAATAAGAAATCGAACTTGTGTGACTCTGATAAATCATCCTATTATGAGTGGTCCACAGTGACCCAGATATGTACTAAGAATATAGATGTTTAGGGTGATCATTTTCTTTTAGGAAAGTGAGTCAAAAAGGGCATTCTACGAAGCACAACAGAATCCATAGGAGATTTTGAAACATTTCCTTCAGCTGGGAAGCAGACCCATAAAGAAGAAAGACAATGTCTCTAACTGATTTTATGAACATTTCTATGATGATTTTGGTCATTAATATTTTACGAAGAACAATGTTAATGTAAAAATTTATTTAAAAGTGAAATTATTTTTCTTCACATTCTAGATCAAACTGCTCATACCAATGTGATAACTGTTCATAACTGCTCATAACCTACATGGTAGAAAGTTATTTTACTATATCAGTTTTAAGTTTTTAAACAATATTTCATAAATCATAATGAAAACTACCTTTCACACAAAATTAAAAAGTTCTACTATCAGTGCCTCCTAGGTCTTCCTTCAAGGTCTTCCTTGTTCCCCTTGAATTCATGGGTAAAAGAAGAACTGCAAGCAGCACGATATAAAAACTATTAAGAGTCTTCCAAATAGGTTACTGTACTCATTCAGTATTCTTGGCAACAGAATTATTTTGGATTTTCTAATTTTTGCTTTAGTCTCAAATAGTTGTTTCATACTAAATATTAAATATCTCTGTAGAAGTTCATGGTGTCTCCATTTTGTAATTTTATGACGTATTATTACTGCCTATGACTTTCTGACTAGGGATGTCGAGCCTACTCAGCCAGATAGTGATGATCTCTGGACATGAATATTATAAATTCATCCTAAACGTGTGCAACAGGAGGTGAGCATTTGTGAACTTACATATAAATAAAAGCATATGTCATGAAAGTTTCACAAAACCATCTGCATCTTACTATTTTTATCAATATGTCATAAATTATTGTTTTAAAGCACATTTATTATAGTAAATCCTCTGTTAAAATATCTCTTGTTTTCAGATCTGAAATCGGGGGAAAAAATGGCTGCTGAATACTGAGATGCTGGTACAGTGAGCTGTTAGAATTTGAACAAAGCAGACCAACACTATGTTTCTACCATATTTAAGAATCCTTACTAAAATTATTTTAGACTAGCTGATCAACACATACAATATTAAGTCTGGAACTCCAAATGCCGAGATTTAATTAAAGTGAATATCCTATCTCTTTTCTTCTGCTGGATGAAAGTAAGAGGACAAAAGGATTATTTTCAGTGTTTTATGAGGGCCCCGCTCAATATGGAAGTAAAACACAGAGAAAACTTTCTCTTAGTTTCTATCTAAGTAACTGTTCCAAAACCTCACAATAATATTACGATTTTGTAATGGTCACAATAAGAAAAAATATTTTTGGATTCTTATTGCCATCATTCATAAAATTGTGTGGATTGACTACATGCAAAGGTCCCCTACATTTGGAACCGAGCCCTGTCTTATTGACAGAAACTTCATGAGATACTTCAGTCACAGCACTGAAGATCAAGAGGACAAATTCCCCTGAGCCCTTAAATTCAGCACCCTCCCAGGGCATTCATTGAGATCTATCTATTCGCTAGTGTTTTGATCCAGGCTAAGCGTTTCAGATGTAAGGCTACAGAAAAGGATCAAGATACACTGAAACTGGGTCTTAGGGAAAATGTGGTTATTTTCAATATTGCTTTAATCAGTGACACCAAAGATGATCTGCCTATTGAAGATATGCAGATTATACCACATATTTCCAAACCATTTTATTAAAAAATACTAGTAACAGCTTCCTTTTCTGACCTAGTTCCCTCTATTGTTCAACAATTCAGCACTTTGAGAAACACAATCATCCATTGTATACTTGTCACATCTTTTGTAAAACGCAACACTTCTTTAAAAAGAAAAAACACCAACTTCCATCCATTTTCCTAAGCCATTTGTCATGTTCAAAATTGTAAAACTCTTCAGAGGTTCAAAAAAGAACCAGCAGGCTTTAATCTAAATACTCTCTATTTACATTATGGTTCTGAAATGTGACTGGAAGTAGTTTTGGGAAAAGATTCTGCACTTCATACAGTCAAGCTTGATGAAAGCAAATCTGAAGGATGGGAGGGTATGCATAATGCTGTAGAAAGCTGTCAGGTCTTTGCAATGCCTTTCCAAAAGTCATTGCTAAGCAATGTCAGTACCAAATCTCAAAGTAATGCATGAATTCATAAAACACAATCTTACCAAGTCCAGAGCACTCTCACAGTGTTAGGCAAACTCCATTCATTTACAAGTCCGCTTATACTAACAAAATTGTACTTTCAGTTGCAGCTATAAACTCTAACAACTTGAAATCATTCTCTTAGTTATTGGTGAGCCTTATGCTGACACAAGTGATGAATTGCATTACGTTTGTGGCAGAAATGCTCTACTTCAATCCCCGAATAAAGCCTCCAACTGAACCACAAACCAGCTTAGACATACACATGCACAGACTAATGTTCTCGATAAATGCAACTATATCCACAAAGAGCAAAGACTCAACATACCTCTCTTGTGGATTTTTAGCCTTTTGAGGAAAAGGAAAAGATGCTTTAAACACTGAGTGGAAGATAAACAGTGTACTACTATGAGAAGTACCAAGAGGCTTAATTTGCTGACTATAAGTTTTAGTAACAATCTAGATAAACAATTTCCAAGTGTAATAAATTAAATAAAACATTGAAATAATTGTATTACTGTTAAAATTCTCAGCAACACACACACACACGCAACCCCCCACTAAACACAGTCAAAAACAAGTGAAGGAAACCTTCCATCTACTAAACAAAATTTCCACCCCCTCTAACAATTCTGTTTCTCAAGCTCATATCCAGGAAAACCCACAAACAGGGAAAAGAATGAAAACACATCTGAAACTGGAAACAAAATAGGCTGGAAACGTGTTTCAAAATTTAACTACAACAACAACAAAAAATAGAAAAGCAAGTGTTGCCCTGAGCTTCCTCTGCCCTTTCCACTCAGCACATTTCAGAAATAGGTGCTTTAGCTGGGAGACACGCGTCCCCCCGCAATTCAGAGTATTATATTTCCGCGAGCAGCATGAACGGCCCCCGCCGGCCTGCGCCCCACTCTGTGCTGCACTCCTGTTCCCCCAGCCCCACCAACGCGGTGGTGCCTTGGGATGGAAATCAGGACCGCGGCGGGGGAGATACTCTCCCACCGTGGCACTGACTTCCGCAGTGCCGGCGTCGCGGAGAAAGACGCGGTCCGGCCGGCCGGCCGCCCGCTCCGGCCGCCCTC
>NW_010399085.1:4085-4460 GCF_000710305.1 Buceros rhinoceros silvestris | reverse complement strand
TACTAAATATATAAAAATATATATATAAAAACCATATATAATGTATATGTATTTGTGCATCTACGTAGGGATTAAAAATAGTTACTAGATTTTTATTTGAACTTCAGAGAAGTCTCTCGGGGATGAATACTTTCTGTCTATAGGGAGCTTTACCGGTTAGGGTTCAGAATCTGAGCTGAACACTGGCTTTTTTTGGTAAGAACAGGTAAAGGCTGTGCCGTTTGGAACCACCAAATGCTCAAAATGGGAACAAGATTTTCTGTTTGCAGCGTTACACAAATGTGCAAAGCAGTTGCTTAGGAAGGCCGTGTGTATTTTTGTTGCTGCTGTGGCTGGGGGGGGGTGCAGGGCCGGCCAGACGTGGAGGCCCCCGGG
>NW_010399085.1:2534-3992 GCF_000710305.1 Buceros rhinoceros silvestris | reverse complement strand
ATGTTGCAGTGCAGTCAGCAGGTGGAGCTCCGCTGCTGTAGAACACGCCAAGGCGCTTTTCTGACGTGTCTGTGTTTACTGAACATACCTTTAAATGATCCAAGAAAACAGAGGAAATTCATACAGTGATACGAATAATCTATATGTTCAAGACTGATGAGATTAGTCCTTTTCCTAAAAAGCAGAACTTCACGGAAGGATCAAGTTCTCTTGTTTTGGGCATTTTTAATTGATATTTGAAGAACATTTAACTGTTCTCAGCCCTGGAAAGGAAGACATGCAGTGTCTTTTGTGACCAACATCTTGCAATCTTTATGAATCTGTCTATACGTACCCAGAGTATTTGCATCCTTAGGGTACTATTTACTGTATGAAATACCTGGTGTAGATGATGGAGTTTTGTAGTAACACTTTTTTCTTTTTCTTAGGATTATCTAAATGGATTCGTCAACAAATCCAGCACCATGAAAATTTTGGTAGTGCTCTTGAATCCTTGCATGCATTTGCTGTAAGGAACCAGAAAGGCATTGATTGTTCATCAGAGTGCAATGAAATTCTCCGTGTACCTTCACATTCAAAAGACCTGTCACAAGCCTCTCAACAGGAGGCAACTGTGCATCTGTCACCAGATGTTACTGCTAAAACTGAGGAGCAAAATTTGGTGTCGGAAATTAATTCTACTACAACCGTCAGCTCAGTTAGTCCTACAGCACCAAATCAGCCAAGTAACAGCATGGCAACAGTGAAACAAGGTACGTTTATTTCCTGTGGAAAAAACTTCATTAGCAATTTTAAACGTGGAATTGCATCTTTTTTGGAAAGAGCAAATAGTCTTTAAAATTACAGAAGTGCTGTAGTGCAAAGTGTTAGTTTTTTTACAAGTGTGTATGTGTTGTGCTCAAAAGACGTTTCATCTGTCTTAAAACAATTGATGTATCAGGTTTACAAGTAAATATCTGTCCATTCCTCAGTTTTAGGAAAGCTCATGACTTCATTTCAGGCAAGAAATATGTAAATAGCATAAAAGCACAATAATAAAAAAATTACAAGTTTAAAATCCAGTCCTATTTTACTCTAACTTTACATGTCCCAGTTAATCTATTGATTTAATTAAGATAATTCGTGTGCGAAGATAGTTGTAACATCCGGGCTTTTGTTTGTATTGAACCTTAATGAGTATTATAAAATAATTGTAAACCTAGTAAAACAGTGGTAATTTTGAGGTGCTAAACATGCTGTAAATTGGTGGGGGGAAGTCACATACAATTAATTAATGTTTTGTGATTTTTCTTTTTTTTTTCCCCCCCACAGGTGCCCCGAAAGTTGATCTAAAGAGTCACTCGCACCGTGTAACACAAAGAAGAAAACATATGGATGCCACACCCAAAATGCCAGCAACTAAAAGAGAGAGAGAAGAGAAGAATGGTTGGATGGATGCTGGTGCTGTGGAAGAACATT
>NW_010399085.1:2146-2417 GCF_000710305.1 Buceros rhinoceros silvestris | reverse complement strand
GCTTTACACCACTGACTTCAACACCTCTGCCTGGGGCCAAGAACTGCAGGTCCACTGCTAGCAGCAAACAGAAGGATGTGAACAGGGCTAGTGAATTTACTGACAGGGTAAATCAATGCCCGTCCTCATTAATGTCAGAACATAAACCAAGGGTACCAGGATCATGTTTGGAAACAACTGATTTTTCAGTTAAAAGTACTGAAACTCCAGCTGAAGATCATCCTGATAAGCTACAGCTTCAGGCTGAGCCCTGCAGTGAGTTTCCTTCAGC
>NW_010399085.1:0-2034 GCF_000710305.1 Buceros rhinoceros silvestris | reverse complement strand
TCAGCAGGAGGGAAATCTGAACTTCCAGCGTTAAACGAATCTGCAGAAGCTGAAGATGAGGATGAGAGCATCTACTTCACACCTGAACTCTATGATGATGTAGAATCAGAGGAACAGGACGAACCACTGGTTCCAGCCTGCCATACAAATGAGAATCGGACTGAATGTGGAAACTTTGCAGTCACTGATGATCTTTTTGCAATCAACACCTCAGAAACACTAAGTGTGACTAAAAAAGCTATTAATGACAGTTGCAGAAGCACAAGTTTACACAGAACAATGCAAAATGAGGGGAGTAAGAATAGTGCAGTTAATAACGTAGAGCTGACTAGTGGAACAGGAGCAGAGCAGATAGCGCCTCAGGAGACGGACACCAAAAAACGGAAAGTCAGTCTGTCCAGATCGCAGAATAAAGGTGTGTCATCTTTTCTATTGAACAGTACTAGCACGTAGGGACAGCTTCTGTAGGAAACGCGGTGAGCAACCTGTGCAACACAGCCTCACGAGAGCGGTGGTGGCTTTCTTGTTCTCGTTTAATATATGCTACTATCAGACTCGATTTTTCACTATACTTTGAGTTTTCATTGTGAAAGTTACACAACATGCTGGTTTCTATAGATGTAATTTAGATTCTTCATCATAACTGTGTGGTGAAAGGACATCGTGTGTGGAAATTCTGAACAGAAGCCCGAGTAGCACCTGACTTGTAATTAGAGGCTGAGGAGGTTGTCTATTACAGATTTAATTAATCTGCCATTAAATAAAATCAAACAGTTGGGTTTTCCTCAGTAAGCAAAACACCTTTGTAATCAGATGACTGTTTGCTGCATGTGTTAGGGCTTTTTTTTAAATTAATTATGTAGAATGGCGTGATTTCCAGATCAAGTAATATGATAGATTGAGCCTAGATACTGAACTAGGTGTATTCTTCAGTACTTCTTCCCTCACATTTCTTTAGCTGAAATGTCTGTCAGAGGCTGTGTATCAGTATTTGAACTGTTTGGTATTTGACGGTGAGAAGCTTCTTCAGAGGTCTTTACTTGTTTTATATAAAATTTGAAGTTCCTTTAAAGTTTTCTTTAGGAGGAGGATCCAATTTCTTTTGGTCAGATTCTGTGTGTATTCATATGAAAACATATACTCATTTGTATGCCCTACAAACACATTTTCTGTGCAATATGTAACAGTGTAAATCTGTACATAAAGGTCTTCCTCAGTCTACTTTTTTTCAAGTGTTTTAAATATTTCTTTCATTTCTTGCAATCGAAACAGCCAGGGTTTTGCTGTAATAAAACAGTATGCCTGATTTTCCAAGAAAAGATTGTTCATTTCCATCATGTTTTCTTGGTTGGGGTTTCCTGGTGTTCACTTATCATTGGATGCTGATGTTTTGAACTAGTTGGTGGGGCAGAGGCAAGCTCGCATATTGACAGCAAGTTAAACATATGACACATCTAAAGATAGACTGACTTAGTTTAGATTTAAGTAATTGATTGAAGATCAGGACTTAGTGAGGTAGGCATGGTTTTGCTTGCAGCTGGCTTCTGGACGAGAACTGTCCCATATCCCACAGCAAATGCTGAGACAGCCTGTGGCCGCTGGCTTTGCGGCTATGCTCACAACAGTCGATCAGCATGATCCTCATGAGCCTCTAATAGCTCAGTTTTCGTAAAACAAGTCTTCTGTACCAAACCACGTTTTATGTTTGTGTGTAACTAAATAGGTAATTGGAATCCTTTAAGCTTTGTGGCTTGTCTGGTCATCTCATAGACCACTATTCCTTAGTTGTCTTTCAGATGGTTTGCCTGTCTTTAAATCCGTAAATTTAAAAAAAAGAAAATCTGTCTTCCTTGCCTTAGCTGGAGCAGATTGTCCTTTTCTTGATCTTATGTTGCATCTTACTTTGATTAGAATTCCTTTAAGACGTAGCCTTCATGTCAAATAGTTTGCATTGATTTAGAATGTCTACATTTTATATAAAACAACTCCTTAACCGTTTTTTTAAATATATATTGAAATATCAGCATATATATA
>NW_010399084.1:28982-29672 GCF_000710305.1 Buceros rhinoceros silvestris | reverse complement strand
GGACCCGCTGCCGCTGTGGGGAGGTGGGAGGTGGGTGTAAAGGTCCCCGGTTCGGTGTGAGGATGATCTTTCCCGTAGGATCTGGTCCTGAACTTTCTTAGGCGTGTAGATGGTGCTTGGTAGGTGCTGTGACAGGGGACGGCAGGGACAGAGCTCTCTGAAGTTCCTCGCACTGCAAGGCTTGAAGGACAGCCCTTGTGGGGGAGGGTTGGGGGTTTTTCCCCATAAGTGGTCTGTCATTAATTTGACTAAAGTAGTTAATGCATTGAGCACATTTTATGAGTTTTCTTCTGGAGAGGTGGTCTGAAAACATTCTCATTTTTCTGTGGCCTTTTCAGGAGGCGTATGTCACAACAGAGCAAAAAGCATAGTGTCACTCTAGCAAGAGCTACTAGGTTTTTGAAGGGGAAAAAAATGAATAGCTAGAGGGAGAGAAGGAAATAAGAGTAAGCAGGTAGCAGGTGAAAATATTTATCTTTTTGTATCAGGGGTTGGGTGATAGATTCAAATCTTCATATTTGGCCTTCAGAGAAAACTCACAATCAGCTCGAGATGGACATTTTTTCCGTGGTCTCCTATATTACGTGTGTACGTGAGGTATTTGTAAAAGGATGGTCGGGATTGTCATCTCCTCTTTCAGCTGAGTTTCCCTTTTGAGTCAAGTTTAGTGTTTGTGAATGGATTTCAGCA
>NW_010399084.1:10412-28904 GCF_000710305.1 Buceros rhinoceros silvestris | reverse complement strand
TTTGCTCCTTGGCCTTACAAACTTCCCTGGAGCAGATAACTTACATTTTTTTTTCATTATGAAAGAATTAAGTACTGGTTTCAACACAGTCATAATGATGCATGAGGCCATTTTGTCGCACAGATGTGCCTGCTATTACTGGTGCTGTTTGCTTATGCTGTTCTTTATTGAGAATTTGTTGGTTGAGATGAATTGGTGAACAAGACGACAGACAAGTAAACCCCCAAAAGGGAAGGGGAGTGTAGTATGGGAGGCACGACTCTTTAGGTGGGTTTTTACTATCCTACTAATTAGAAACTCCAGAGAAAAAACCAAATCTTTGCTTCCTTATTAGTTCTGTAGTGAGTAAACTGTGCTGCTGATGGTACGCAGGATGGGCAGAATTGATGAGGATGTCCTGAGCAACAACGTGTCCATTAAATCATATCTTGCTGCTGTTTTAATGATAGTGTAATTTTTATTATTGCAATTAAAGCTGTGAAGTTAATGTATCACTGTGGTAAGTATGAGAATATGTGTGGGAGGATTACTGGAGAGGAGTAATTTAGACTTATTGCACAGAGTTAGTCTGTAATAACACTGCATTTAAATTAACTCCCACCCTCCTCTAAGTTAATTCTACAGGGTGGACAAACCCTCTGGCTTTGCAGACTTTTGTCTGTTTGTAAAAAATTAATTTGCTGTTGAGAGTTTTCTTTGATAATGAATATTTCATTTTACAAGCCTTGACTCTCCAGTACACTTCAAATTGTTCTATTTACAGTTACGTAGGGCAGGACTTTTCAGCTTTTTCAACTAGAGACAGGTTTCTGGGGCTGACAGTGACTCTCAAAAGCAAAACCAAATTCCTGTTGTCATGAAAGGACAAGAGATCATCTTTTGGCCGTACCTGGTTCATGGTTTGCTGGATGTGTGATCCTGTTCTAGAAGTCTGGTCGCAGTAAACTAGACGGTGACAGTTACACGTAACTGAAGAACTGGAATGTTTCCTGTTTTGTGCGCGGTGCGCACTGGCTGTTGCGTTCTTGGGTGAGGTGTAAGATAGGCCCGTGCTTTATGAGGTGCAGTCAGAAAGAGCTGATGTGTGTCTTCTGTTGAATCTAGTTTTACTGTGTGTGTCTTATAGGATTCTGATCTGTATAACGGAACTACCTGTGACTTGCAGGTTCTGCCAAAATGGAGCTGAGTGATGACAATTTACAGATCTTAACTGAGTATCTAAAGAAAACACTTGATCCAGATCCTGCTATAAGGCGTCCTGGTAAGTGATTCTCTTGAGTGACCACACAAGTTTGTGGGCTTTTTGGCTCTTCTGTGCCTGGCAAACTTCAGTGAATATTTATGCAATAGCCTCTTTGCAGAAGTTCTCAGTATCCTTTTAAAACCAAAATCTAATGAAGCATAGATATAAATAGAAATTTATTTCGTTTGCTTTTTGTAATATTTTCCTGTATTTCTGATTTTTTTTTTTGCATTCTTATTTAAAACAGTGCTGCTCTTCACAATAAACCAGGATTTGTTTCTAGCAGGTTATGGATTTTAAAAAGGTGAGGAGGCAGTATTTCCACATCCTGCCTTGAACTGTGGCTTAAAGAAGCAGTAAAGAGCTTAAAGAATCCACAGAACTTTTTGTCAAACTTGTTCTGTCTTTCTCTTCTTGTGAAACTCTGGGAAAGTGTTTGTGTGCTGATTATTTCATAAAGATCCCTGAGGAATCACAGGACTCCCATTAGAAAAATAGTTCAGCTTTTGTTAATCTTTGTATATTCTCTTACAGCGGAAAAGTTTCTTGAGTCAGTTGAAGGAAGCCAGAATTATCCGTTGTTACTCTTAACGCTGCTGGAGAAATCACAGGAAAATGTCATCAAAGTTTGTGCATCTGTAACATTCAAGAATTATATTAAAAGGAACTGGAGAATTGTAGGTATCCTAGTGAGTAGATGTGCTAAGATTTAATAATCCTTTTAAGGTATAATAATAATATAAAGTCTAATTCTACAGTAACTTTGAAGTATGTGTGAGTGTCTGTACTCTGTGAAAGAAAGTGGATCATTCAGAGAACAAACACAAGGGGTTATTTACTGCTGAGGGACTAAAACCTGCATGGCTGGAGTCCATTCTATTAAAAAGAACTGGAGTTGGGTGATAAAATGATGATCAACTAATTTTCTCCAGTATTATATGCATATTTTGCAGCAGCACACTATTTAAAGCTCATTTAACTAACAGTGACGTTATTTAAACTAAAATGATTGTGAAGCGTCTGTACCCGTGAGCTGGCTGGTTTGGCCTGTATCTATTGTCAGAGAGTGACAGACATTTCAAGCCAGCCCTGCAGCTGAAAGCGATGATGTGCAGCAGTTTGTGTGGGTGGCCTTGCCAGTTTAAACTCAGAAGTGTTCGTATAGAGTACAATACTCCGAATAGAGGTATTGCATTTTAATCCTATTTTATCCTTTGATTTGAAGAGGTCAGAAACATTTTTGATTCAGAGCTTTCCACATTCATGATTTTTAATATACGGTAGAAAGTGTTATACTTGAGAGCTCGACTCCCTCAGCAAAGAGAGGTTTTAATTGATGCTGCTTGTACTTTGTCTCGCTGGAAGTGCTGATTGTACCTGAAAAATACCATATGGATAGTGTTGCTTTACTACAGGGAAACTGGTGTCTCCTCACTGCATCTTAGCTGGTACCTATGTACAAATCTGTGTGTGATTTCTCCCCTCCCCCTCATACTAATCTTAAGCAGCAATAGCAGTCCTAGATCTGGTTAAGTTTTATAAGATCAGTGCACAGAGTCTGGTATGAAATTTCTAGAACTTTGTTTCTGTAATACTGTCTTCTCGGTTGTTTCTCCCAAACTGCATCTTTATCTGTAGTGTATTGTAAGTAGAAATAATGTTCTGTTATGGAAAAATTTGTAAGTGGCTGCCTTTTCATGGCTTGCTGATGTAATTGAGGGTGAGGTTTGGTTTGGAGGAGGTGGAGATGCTATTCAGTAAGTGCATCCAGAGGGCTGCTGTGATTGCTGTGTAGCTTCAAGCACATTGTTTTGTCCAAAATTGAAGCTTTCTTTTCAAGAGCAGCTGTATGAAGAGAAAACACAGCCGTAAGGCCAGCTTACCTACATCACATGGTTTAATTTAGCAGCCTTGAACCTGGCTGATACAGAACTCGGTGGAAATGAAGCCTGTTCAGAGGTTTTGATTTGGTAGACCCTGGGGAGCCACATGTACAGGGCGCTTCTGGAGTGAGGGAAGGGTTTGCTTTTTTTAATTTATTTTAAAGTATGTACAGAATACTCATCTCTGTGCTGCCTCTCATATCTTCTACAAAGGTCTCATTTCTTTGCAAAATCTTATAAATAACCCCATAATAGGATTTCCTGTTGCAGATCTCTCCACCTCCTCTGTCCTCATCTGTCTAAGTGCATAACAGTGAGTCCTGCCTCCCCACCTGGAGCTTGTCCAGCGCAGCTATTGCTGCCTTTCACATCATGTAAACTCCTAAAGCTTAGGTTTTAAAGATCATCATCTTTTTGTGTTTTTTAGTGTATATGTACTGATTCTGTACATTCTTCTGATTCAGTGCCGTGTGATAGAAGAGGAAAAGCAAGTTCTCTGGTTTTGATTGTCTAACTTACATCTTCATGTGCAGGTTCTAGAGAGTATGGCTTGAGACAGCTTGCAGAAAATAAGTCTTTGAGGTGAGCGGAAGTGAGGACAGAGATGTGATTTGGTGTGTGGAAGAGGAGACTATCACATACATTATTGGCATGTGCACCCGCCCTTACTATTGCGGAAATGCCGATTTGAAAGTCACTGAGGAGTCACTTAGAGAAGGAGAAAAAACTAGTTCAAGGTTTTACAGAAAGATGTGATTTCTGGTACTGCCGTTACAGATTCATTGTGTATCTTTAACAGAGCTGCTTCTTAATTTCTTTAACAATCTAGTAGCTGCATAAATCAGTATAAGCAATTGGTTTCCGAAAAGCTGATACTCGCTTGTTGCCTAGAGTATACTGATATGCCCATGACTTAATTATTGTTTTAATTTTAGGTTGAAGATGAACTAAACAAAATATGTGAATCAGACAGGATAGCCATTAAAGCCAACATAGTGCCCTTGATGCTTAGCAGCCCAGAACAAATTCAAAAGCAGGTAACGTGTCAGTTCCTGGTTGTATCCATGAGACTTCTGGAATATTTTCAGCATGTCTAGAGGCTCTGGCTATTGGCAGAGCTCAGTTCCCTTAGCTGTTAAGTGACCCCAATACCAATAACTTAGAGTATATTGTTACAGCTACTTCTGCCTGCTTTAATTTCTTTTTTTTAATGGCAATTGCCATATAATCTTACAGCTAAGTTCTAGCATTAGACAGTTAAATTCAGCAGTTCTAGAAAGTGGAGCTGTGTGTAATCATTGAGTTTAAAGTGAGATTTTTTAATTTATTTGTGGTGAAAAGTAGTAGGTATTTAACACAATGATTTTTGAATCTGACAAGAATAACAAGCATTTTCTCAGATATTTGCAACATCTGTGTTTTTTGTGATGAGGAGCCTGCTCTTCCATCGTGTAATGATTATGCTTCCTTTCCAGTTAAGTGATGCTATTAGTATTATTGGTCGGGAAGACTTTCCTCAGAAATGGCCAGACTTACTGACAGAAATGGTGAACCGCTTCCAAAGTGGAGATTTCCACGTCATTAATGGAATCCTTCGCACTGCTCACTCTTTATTTAAAAGGTATTAGAAATAAGGGAGTTAGTATATGGATTGCAAAATTTCTGTTCAAATCTAAATTTTTACTGTTAGACTTAATTTTGTAGATTTATGGAGTCTACAGTTACGGCTTCTACTTACGTTTATTGACTTTTAAATAGTAAATTAAGTGGTTGTGAACTTGTACGCCTTTCATGGTCTCTATTTTGTTTAGTTCTTGTTTACTTGACAGTATTTTTTTTCAAGGTTGAGCTTAAATTGTATATATATATCATTAATTGTACACAGGTTAATTTGGTAATAAATGTGAAGACTCTATCTATTTCTCTTTCACTTGTCAGGTACCGCCATGAATTTAAATCAAATGAATTATGGGCAGAGATCAAACTTGTCCTCGATGCCTTTGCTTTGCCCTTGACAAATCTCTTCAAGGTATTTCTTGCTGAATCATGTCTAAAACAAGCTTAACATTCTGAATTGCTTGTTGAGGATGCCTGTAAAATGGAAAGAATAGTTGCTTTAAAACTGTTGATGATGTTCAAACTAAAGTCATGAAGTGAGACCTGACAGGATTGATAAGGGGAGGAAAAGGAACTGTAGTTTCTGGGTTGTTTTTTTGTTTTTTCTGTGTTTTATGTTATGTGACACTTTTCGTTATCTTTTGTCAGTGTGGTTTGTGTGTGTGTTACTTGACTGAATGTTGTGTCTTTTTCTAGGCAACTATTGAACTTTGCAGCACACACGCAAATGATGCCAGTGCTTTGAAGGTTCTCTTTTCTTCCCTCATTCTAATTGCAAAGCTGTTCTACAGTTTAAATTTTCAGGTGAATCTCCTTGTTTTTCTGATAGTTCTGCTTTGATCTCTCAAAGCTGTTATGCTCTTATTTACAGAAGCCATTTGAGGCAGCCTTTGAGGCCATGCTTTATCACAAAAATAAAAGTCCACAATCTTCATCAGTACTGGAGTAAAGGCACAGTAAGGATGGGGTTAATTAACGTGTTAGCTTGGCCCTGTCTAAGCAGAAGTTCAAGAGAGCCTGAGCTTGTGTCATAGCAAGGAGGTGTTGTACGGGTAGCTCTCCGAGTAGGAGCTGTGAGGGACAGAAGTCGAATGCCTGAGTTTGTACTCACTGTCCTTCATAAATATGATTGTACTGACACAAACTCAGCCGTGTAGGTGAAAGTCAGGTCAGACTAGTAGCTCTGTGGCACTATAGTAGCAAGTAATTTAGGTAGCAGTGTGGGGCTTTTTGTTTTCAAATCAGATCTAAATTTCTAACATTATTAAATGCACTATATGAAAAACAGTAAAAAACTTCTTTGAGGTGACATATATTTAGTGTCTCAGCACAAACATGAGTCTGCAAAGTGGGATGATAATGCCTTGATTGCTTGGGCTGTTATTCCATGTTGTGCAACAGAGCAAGCTGGAGTTGAAAGGGAGGCCTGTGCTTTCTTGTTCTGAGACTAAGAGGCAGTAAGGTTCTTCTTTATAAAATTGCAGGCTGTAAAATAGGGTGTAAGCAACTAGTTTGTTTGAAAATACTGTATTTCAGAGCCTCTCTCTGGAGCGTTTTCGTTGAGGAGAGGGTAGTGTTTCATTTTGAAGGTTGTTTTCACTTTGTTGTCCCTCAGTATATTGTACGGTGGATACATACTACTTACAATGGAGGTATGTTATCTAAGTAGTGCCATCAAAAATTGAAATGTAAATCTTTGCTTTTCCTTCACAGGATCTTCCTGAGTTTTTTGAAGATAACATGGAAACATGGATGACAAATTTTCATAGTCTTTTAACTTTAGATAATAAACTCTTGCAGACTGATGTAAGTACTGCGTAAACCTTCCTGGTTTGCCTCTGTGTAGTGGAGAGGATTAGCTGAGGACTTGGGTCTAACTCTGAACAATGCAATGTTTTGTTTGTTGGTTAAACAGAAGAATAGAACGACTACAAGGAAATGGGGTTTACGTTGCCCTGTTGTCTAAAATCTGAGGTCCAATTCTTGAAGTTGAATTCAGATACAGGTGTACCCTGCTCGACACAGAAATCAAATTACAGATACTCATCGCTGAGTAGATTCTCCCAGGGACATCTGCTGAAGTCACCTGATGATTAGAGAGTCACAGTGCCTGTGTCTTCTGCACCTTTCAGCTGCTTCATGCACTGTGTTTTAGAAAATGGGGTATCACGAAGAACTTGAACCGCTTGAACGTGACATCCCTAAGTACTTTAGCTTAGCATTTGCTCTCTAGTTCTAAGAATTAGTAGATTTTACATGTGCAAGGTGATACCAAGTCCTCAAAGCTCAAATTCATTTTGCACAGGCTTTCTGCATTTTAAATGCTGCTCTCTTCTAGATACAATACAGTAGTTCACCACACGATGGAGCCAAAGAAACTATACATTCCTTTACAATACATAGGGAGGAATATTAAGTGTATCCCGTGCTGTAGTTCATGGTTGTTTTGGGCTGACACTGCTGATAAAAGGAGCTTTGCTGCTCCCTTCTCTTGCCTTTCGTCCATGCACTGATGCCCAGCACAAACACTGCTGCAGCTGTGCGCTGAACTGAGTCAGGCGGTGACGTGCATTAACGCTGGAAGGTGGGGATGGGGGGAGATGGAGCTGGGGTGGTGTTTGCTTGCGTGGGGTTTTTCTAATTCCAGCTCAGCATCTGTGCTGGAATGGGGAAGGGGAGGGGATACTTTCACAACTTCTGCAGCTATTCCAGTTTTAAGTAGCAAGATACAATGTTTGCTAAGCATATTTTTTTCAATGCCTTGTATTGTCTTTTTCCTATTACATCTGTAAATTAATTTCATGTCAAACTTTATCAGGTCTAAATGATTTAAGGTGCATAGTATTTTAATTTGAAATGTAGGTATGATTTATAACTTGTGGTGCAGTACCAGTACAAACCAGCAAAACGCAGTAATTCTAGGGACATAGGAGGGATTTCTTTCACCTATTTAGAACGTAGTAGAATAATAGTGTAAATATTTCCTTCAAATATAGTAAATACTTCTTTCAAATATACTTCTGATATTTAAGTAGTGTTGAAGTTTGGATGTTTCAGTTCTTAGTTTTGTTTTATGTGAGGATGAAGAGGAAGCTGGATTACTGGAGCTCTTGAAATCACAAATCTGTGATAATGCTGCTCTATACGCTCAAAAATATGATGAGGAATTCCAGCCCTACCTGCCACGTTTTGTAACAGCCATCTGGAATCTGTTAGTCACAACAGGCCAGGAAGTGAAGTACGACTTGGTAAGTTGTTATAAACTGATCTTGTCAAGTTCAGTAATGAATTATAAATTGGTCAATCATGCTAAAACTGGCTGTGTTCTGTTTGTGGCGTTCTAGCTGGTTAGCAATGCAATCCAGTTCCTGGCCTCAGTCTGTGAGAGGCCACATTACAAGCATCTGTTTGAAGACCAGAATACACTGACAAGCATCTGTGAAAAAGTTATTGTTCCAAATATGGAATTTAGAGGTAACATTTTGAGACTTAATTTTTCAGACGCAGTAAAATCTAACTGTAATTATAATGATATGTTCTTTGCAGAACAAAGAATTGAAGATTACCTCTTGTGTAGAATCTTTAGAACTAGATTCATAACCAAGTTTCTAGAAGAGATTGCTGTCCTGTGGGTTTTGTAGAATTGTATGAAGATATCTAATAGTTTTTCTGTCTTTCTGGGATCTCAGATTGAAAAGTGCAGGCAATGTAGGTCATGTGCCACCAATAAGTTTTCATGCTGAAAGCATGAGTATCCGAATAATTGCGGGACTCTAAGCAGCATGGGTATCGGGGCTATCAACTGTCATGTGTTTCTCAAAGTTCTGATGGGCTCATTGATCTAAAACATGGTGAAGATGTATTGCAGTGATAAGGAGCTTCTCTGTCTTAAGTGACTCTGGAAGCCTCTTTAAATGCACTTAGTATTGAATATGTCTTTTTATCTTTTTTTTTTTTTTTAAATCAGCAGTACATCAGTTCAAGAGTATGAAAGGCTAATTTGTGGGGTAGGAGCAAGCTAAACAGTCTGCGATGTTTCTGATTAATTTCTGTTAATGTTATAGAAAATTACTTGATAAAAATACTTGATAATAATACACCATAAAAACCAGAGACCTCAGTATTTAAACTTCTGTGTTTTATATTTTCAGCGGCTGATGAAGAAGCTTTTGAAGATAATTCTGAAGAATATATAAGAAGGGATTTGGAAGGATCTGGTAATCCACAGATTTATACTAAGAATACTTTGTCTTTAAATATAGCTCTAAAGTCCTGAAGCAATTTACTGAAGCTTTTATAGCTTGTTTTTTCAATTGGGAAGGTTCCCCCTTCCAAAGAGACTTTGTCCAGTTTTTGAACAAGTGTACAGTCATTATATGCCCATCACAGCATTTGTTTGAACAGTGCTTTTATAGGGGTTTTTCCTTAATTGGATTGGTATGTCTCCTGCACTGCACACAGACTCGTTTCAGCAAATATAGCCTGTAAGTCAATGCTGAATAGTAGCCACAGTTGTGTATTTAGTTCCTGTGTGTGGAGTTTTAAATAACATGGAGAGACTGTGCCTGTATTTAGTAGTCTGTCATGTTTAAACTGAAATTCTGACTGGTGTTGCATACAAATCCGTGATCAAGCCAGCTGGACACCCGCCAGCCCTTGTGCGCCAGCACTGTGTTCAAACCAGTACAGTAACTGCTGAAAACACGGTGCTGTGCTAACAGAGCTGCTTAATTTTCTGATCGTGGCTGTCTGGTCTTCAGCCAGGTCAGAGCACAAGTGAGCCAAATCGAGACATATATGACAGTTCTGTGTACGTTGTTCTGTGCCCCTAACAGTTACTGACTGACACTCTTTGATTAATGGCACTTCATAATAGATTTAAAAAATTATTGTATGCTTGCAATGGAGGACAAAATTGGAGGAAAATGGTTTTGAACTTTTTTCAAAGAAAAGTTTTATCATTCTTACCCAGGATTGGCTGCATTTTAGGTATTTGTGGAGCTTTTATTTGTTAGCTACTAAGAGAATTGAGGCAAGAAGTATTTGTATTCTTCAAAGATTACTTTAGAAATGCCCTCTATTGCATTTAAATTGATTGCTTTATTTTCCTTCTGTTCCTTCTGTTAATACATTGTATTAAAGGCCAGCTGACTTTTTTTTACCTTTCTTGAAGCAAGGAATTTTTACAAATTTTTTTATTGGTTTTTTTTTTATTTCTTTTTTCACAAAAATGTACCGATTCAGTGCGGTGGGCCAGCAGCTAAGCACCACTCAGCAGCTTGCTTCCCACCCTGCAGCAGTGGGATGGAGGAAGGAGTAGGAAAAGTAAAAATGAGAACGCTCGTGGAGACAGACAGTGAAAGAGGAAGGAAAGAGAATGGGGGTGAAGTCAGTGACTCACTACCTCCCACAAGTAGACTGATGCCCAGCCTGTCCCTGAGCAATGGCCGCCTCCCCCAAAACCCTCTCCCCTCGTTTTTTATTGCTGAGCATTATGTTATGTGGCATGAAATATCCCATTGGTCAGTTAGGATCAGCTCTCCAGGTTGTGTCTCCTCCTAGCTTCTTGCCCACCCCCAGCCTAGTTGCTGAGAAGGAAAAGGAGAAAGCCCTGACACTGTGCAAGCACTTGTCAGCAACAGCCAAAACACTGGGGTGTTACCAACTGCGTTAGTCACCAGTACAAAACAGCACCATATGGGCTGCTGTGAAGAAAATTAACTCCATCCCAGCCAGGCCCGGTACATTCGGGTGCGTAATTGTCAGGACAGTAGAAGCCTCCCCTGCACGCTTACTGCATCTTTCTTTAGAGGACAGGAGAACCCGTGAATACGCGTGCAGCGCTGGTAGGGGTCCATTTGGTTGTACAAAGAGTCCCTGTGATGACAGTAAGTTGAAGGCTTAAATGTGTTCTTATGCATCCGTGTGGAGGATTGCAATAATTAGCATAAGGTGTAGCTACAACTCGAGAAGCTGTGTATTATTTTTGTTAAAAAGTTGTATACTTCATATGCAAAGGATCTTTGGTTCTCCTGCAGATATTGACACCAGGCGCAGAGCAGCTTGTGATCTAGTCAGAGGCTTGTGCAAATTTTTTGAAGGACCTGTGACCGGGATTTTTTCTGGATATGTTAATTCTATGCTGCAAGAATATGCAAAGAATCCATCTGTTAACTGGAAGCACAAAGATGCAGCTATCTACCTTGTTACATCTTTGGCCTCCAAAGCTCAAACACAGAAGGTATTTCTACATTCTTTTTGGTTTAATCCCTGTATATTCAAATATCATAGCGCACATGGGGACTGCCATTCATTTTATGCTGCTTCGGAATGGGAGTAACTGTATTTGTAGTAATTTAATGTTGATGAGATTAAAAGTCGTCTGTTACATAATCCTCTCACAGTTGGTAATTTGGTGGTGACTGATATTCAGATGGATTGGGAAAGTCACACTCTGTGTGACCATTTGGCAGGTCTTATTAGCATGTCTGAAGCAGCTGTACAAAGAAACAGAATTAGTTTGGGTCTAGAACCTCAGCTTTTAAGTGGTACTGAGCCAGAGTTTGTGAGCCATGGAAGGCCAAATTTAGCTTTACGGAAGATCAGAAGTGTGGAGCAGACTAGAAGGAATCTTAAGTGACTCTAACACTTCTTATTGTTTCCCAATGTTTCCCTGTTATTTGAGTGATGATGATTTGCAAGTGACCTGTGAATGCTAATGATGGCTGGAAATGGATCTCGTGACTTGTTTGAGAGGAAGGAGGAGTGGGTTGGATGCCTTGAAAAGCCACACCTGAGCTAAAGTGTGTTTGGAAACAGTAGCATTGTACCGAATGTCCTACAGAACAGATTTTAAATGTTACTGCAGTTCAAGTCTGTGGCTTTACAAGACAGACTCGAGGCAAACATAATAAAACATGCTGTCAGCATCTTTATGCAGTTTTGCCAAAGGTTCTCAGTCTTTCCCTGAACCTCTAGTTGCGTACTACTGCACGGGGTGAGTAATGTGAACCAGAGTCTTCTGGCAATTAGAAAACTTAGGTTGTGCATCTTTCTTTTTCTGTGCTGTTGTGGGATAACATCACTTAGAACACTCAATTGGTAAATACCCATGTGAAAACCCTGTTTTAAAAATCAGGTGAGTTTTTCATGAGAGAAAACTTAAGAAATCATTATTTTGCTGCTCTAATTCAGAATTGGAGTTTGAGTCCTAAGCTTTTCTTTTTTTAAAAGGCCTATCTCAAAAAAAGTATCAAGTTAGTAAGTTTCTGATATTCTGTATCTAAAATTTTGGTTGATTATTGCTGTGTTTCATGCTATTATTCCTCAACTCAGAGCTGGTAACTTTGAACCTCAGTAGTGCTATAGCAGGAACACAGGCTCTTGAAAATGTTAAGAAAGAGGGATTTGATGGCTCTCTGCTACAGATGCAATTCCAACACTCATCACATGCATACAGGCTTTAGATTCCTCCTGTTAAAAGCACTTGAGAATGAGTAAGAAAACTAGGTGAATGTCAACATCTGGAAACAGAGTCGGTTTGTTTCTTGTTTTTCTAGCATGGGATAACACAAGCCAATGAACTTGTTAATCTGACAGAATTCTTTGTGACTCACATTCAACCTGACTTAAAGTCTGCCAATGGTAAGTCAATGTTAATTTTGCTATGGCATTTTCTGTGATATATCTGCAACTTGGACAGTGATCGCTGTTCCTTAAGGCTCAAGCGCTTGTATATCAGCGTAATCTCTGAGAAGACTTAACGCCTGGCACAAGGGAAGTAATTCAGATTTGTTTGGCCAGCACCGAATGAGCTTTCAAACAAAGGTAGATTGCTCTCTGCACAGATTGCCCACGCTGTCTGCAGGATCACACACGCCTGCTATCAGCCACATGTTTCAACTTGTCGAATCAAAGTAATTTTATTTCTCTATTTGAGACCTTCTGGCAAACTTTTATGCTATACTAAACCCTGAGAAGTTAAAATACTGAAGACTAGGTTGTGGCCTGTGTCGGCCCAGATTGGTGAGATTACGGGTGTCTAGATTTAAGGTGTGTAATTTATGTTATGCTTCAGCAATTATTTTAGGATGTTTGGAATGTAGTGGATTGTCTTGGAATACGTAATTGGAGGCTGTGAAAATCAGAGCCAGAAGGGGAAATTTCATGTGGTAGAGTTGGACCGTACACTTAATGGTACTGAAGTGTGATTTGTACCCAAAACTCGTATTCTGTCTAACAGTGCAGAAATGCAGAAACCAAGCAACGCAGAAGAACATTGTGTGTGTTATTTTTGACGGAAAAATTGTGACTTACTGTCACCTCTATGTAGTGTATGCTCAGTAATCACATTTATATGAAACTATCAACAAAATTTGCATATTTTTCTATTGCAGTGAATGAATTCCCTGTGTTAAAAGCAGATGGTATCAAATATATCATGATTTTTAGAAACCAAGTAAGTTTCTCTTTTACTCTTGTGGTGAAAACATACTGTAGTTTGTTATTTTATACTTGCCAAGCCCAATTTATCTTACTTGACCGTATGTTGACTCAACAGGTGTTCAGTAGTCATATATAACACTTCATGCTGAATTTTCACTTTTGAAAGTAAGCGATATTGTTATGAATATCCAATTAACACGTAGTCTATATGCTATCCATATGCTGCGGGAGCACTGAACATCTTAGCATGCTTAGTTTTGCAACACACTCAGACTTTTTCAAGACAATGTTGGTCTAAATATACTGGATTGCTCGTATCATTGCAGTAGTTGTTAAAGAGATTGCAGCAGCTTTGTCCTTTACCTTTTCTGATTTGTGAGATGCAGTAGAAGAAAATATTGGATATTATTTCTAAATTTTAGATTACTTGTATTCATCTCTTATGAAGTATTTATGATGAGCTTTTTTAAAGCTTGATGCTTTTAATTGCTTGTTAAGACAAAGTAAAATGGAAAAAGAAATACACATTAGGAATATATGCACTTACAATCAAGTGTAGCTTTGGTGTTTGGGGAAGTATACAGGTGATGACAGAAATAGGTGCCTCTTGGTTGTCAAAGTGTGATTTAGTAACTGGAGGAGCCTTCTAAGTTTTGAACCATCTCTATTTTTATGTAACGTTTGTATAATTTGTTGCCATATCTTTGTAGGTACCTAAAGAACAACTGTTGGTATCTATTCCTCTCTTAATCAATCACCTTCAAGCAGAAAGTATTGTAGTCCATACTTACGCAGCCCATGCTCTGGAAAGATTGTTTACCATGAGGGGGACAAATAATACTACTCTGTAAGTTTTCAAGCAGAAATAAATTCATTCTACATAGGTTTTGTCCATTAAGGATGAGAAATATCTGTAGGGGATCTTTTATTTCTTAGTATTACAATACTGTAAAATGCTTGAAGTTTGTGAATATCTTCCATCACTAAAGAGCTGTGTTTTATTTAACAGCATCACAGCTGCAGAAATGGCACCATTTGTAGAAGTGCTGTTAACAAACCTTTTTAAAGCGCTGACACTCCCTGGCTCGTCTGAAAATGAATACATTATGAAAGGTAAATGCTTTATGAGGTCTGCAGTATAAGACTAACTTTGTAAACTCGAGGTGAAGTCTTACAGTTACAGGCTACTGAAATTTTTATTTGAAAGAGCTAATTTGTGCAAACACGCTAAAGGGGTATGTGCAGCCTGCAGTTATTTACCAGGCTGTATTAAGGCATCTTTGACTAAATTTATGGTACCATAGATGAACACTAAACATAATGGTATTGTCACAAATTATTTCTTAAATGGTAGTGTTTGTAGGCAGGACAGCTACCTGAGCAGTGTCAGCAGGACATCTGAGTGGGTTACGGCTAACAGTGTGCCAGGATTTCAGACTGGCCCAAGATAAGTGATGGTCTTTGCTTAACCTTCTGTGCTCCGTCTACAAAATGGGGATAATGAGGCTTTGCTTTATCCTTTGTCATGATTATAGACTGATTGCTCTTACAGCAAGTCCACTTTCGTACGGTACCTAATTTCTTGGGATAAAATTTAAAATTTAATAGTGAAAGGTGAAGAATTTAGGCATATGATGGGTGACAGAAACGTATGTTGGTCTCCAGAAGGTAATACTTTCCATTTATTTGCAGCCATCATGAGGAGTTTTTCTCTGCTACAGGAATCCATCATACCATACATCCCTTCTGTCATCACACAGCTCACCCAGAAACTCCTGGCTGTCAGTAAGGTAAAGAAACAGGCTGAGCAAAACGTCCACTTTTTACCTCGTGGAGCAGTCTTTCTGAAGACTTACGTATACCTTGTTTATGTTCTGCTAGAATACTGTAAATCGTTCAATATTTTCTGACTAAAATAAGTTAAAACAGCCTTCAGTGAAGTACTGTCTTCCTTTTAAGACATACTTTCAAATCATTGTCCCCTGCTCTCATCTGAAATTTGGAAGCAGCTTATGAAATCTTTTTGTAATACTGGTGTGTTCTAATATAAATGTTTGCTTGTGCAGAGGCCACCATTACAATAATCTGTTTTTCTCACAACTCCTTTATTCTTTGTCCATGAAGCTTCTGAGGCTAATATTAAATTTAGGCACTGCAGTACGTTATTAAATTAAATAAATCACCCTCCTACTTTTGATGGGTAAAATTACCGTAGTTTTTTTGATCAGGCTGGGCTCATATTCTTGAACACTGACATTAGGGAATGCTTTAGAATACCTTCATCAAATATCCAAAAAACTTCTACTATGTATGGTTTAAACTTAGCTGTAGGGTGTAAGGAATGTTCAGTAAAGAGTTGACTAGTCACAGGATTGAAAAATAATTTTTTTCCTGTTTTTGTTTTGTGCTACTTTAACTGCTTACTAGTTTATGTGGAGCTTCTGAAAAACATTGTTTCCTTTAAAATATTTATAAAAACCACCCCTCCTTTATGCTTTAAAGGATTTTATGTTCGCTTTTATCTATGGAACTAATTCCATTAGCATATTAATAATAAGTCATTAAGAATTCTTATTGCCAGTTGCTACTTTAGCCTTTAGTTTACATTAAAAATATATTTTGCTAAATAAGTGACTTAGCTGCAAGTTTAGGTTGATTTATCTGTTTATAATTTGTTTTTAGAATCCAAGCAAACCTCACTTTAACCATTACATGTTTGAATCAATATGCTTGTCGATAAGGATAACGTGCAAAGCAAACCCGGATGCTGTTGGAAGCTTTGAAGAGGCTTTGTTCATGGTGTTCACTGAGATACTGCAGAATGATGTGCAAGGTAAATGAAAATCAGTAAGTGCTTGTGCTCTCTCCACTGCAATTGGTTGCTGTGACTTTAGCTCATGGCAGTTTTTCTGTAACACAGGAAATTCAAGTGAGAACGCAGCATGTTCACAGTCCTGATAAACACCTTCAGGAAGTGTCTGGGTTCTTCCATAGGGTGCATGAACTGCATTAACTTATTTTTAAAAGAAACTGTATTTTTAAAATATCTGACAATCACTACTCTAAAGCCTCTTCTTATTCTTCTTAATTATGCCTTGTTTCTAGCAGTTTGTTTTCCATGTTTTCCAACATTAACAAAGAGAGGAAATAGAAATTGTGTATATAGAATGCTTGTAGATTTTTGGAATAATTAAATTTGGCAGTAATAATTTCTCCAAGATTTCATTTGCTGGTATCTCTGTTAGCATGACAACACTGTAGGTTCAGTCAGTAGATATGTGGGTCCTAGGAACTGACAGCAACCCGTCTGTGCTGAATTTGTAAATGTCATCACTTCTTTTCCAGAATTCATTCCATATGTGTTTCAAGTGATGTCCCTACTTCTAGAAATGCATAAAAATGAAATCCCATCATCCTACATGGCATTGTTTCCTCATCTGCTTCAGCCAGTATTATGGGAAAGGACGGGAAACATTCCTCCTTTGGTCCGACTCCTGCAGGCTTATTTGGAGCGGGGTGCCAATACAATAGCAAGTGCTGCTGCTGACAAAATCGTAAGTGGGATTGATTTGGTCACAGTGCATGCCTCTAGACATGTTGATTTACGGTTAAAAATTATGAGGAGCTTTTTCCTGTGGTGAATAGCTGGATTTGTGCAGGCTTTGTGCTTATACATTAAATTAATGGTATAAAGACAAAAAATGCTATGCATGCTGGCTTTTTGGATGCTTTTCCATTATGTGGACAAGATAAATCCTAGACTGTCGTGCTTTTGTCAATTAAAATGTAAAAATCCTGCACTTAGTTTTTGCAAGCAGGTACGTTTCCATGATGCTTCTGTCTCATTTGCCTTCTGTTGAACACTGGACTGGGAAACCTCTCAGAGATTCTGTTCGAAATAGTCTTGAGTAGAAGGAGTGAGGAGGAACCAAAATGTTGGGAAGTCTGAGGATTAGTGGATTCAGTAGGACATTTTTTCTGCATACTTGATTTTGTTGCATGATCTGCTACAGTCAGACTCGATTAGACAATGCAATTGATGAAGCAGGCTCGCGTGTCCAGACTGGCTTTGGTGTTCATTTGATCAAGGTTAAGCTTAGTGCTCAGAGGAACATCTCTTGGTCCCGGTAGAAATCTATGTTCCTTGTCCTTAACTGCAGAAGCAGAATCCTGGTTGAAGTTACAAAAGCTTTTGCCTTGTTGTGTGTCTTAGATGGAAAGGGCCAACTTTCTGGTAGGTCACATATGAAGAACTGTTGTGAAGAGGTTTTTTACGTTTGCTTTGCTTACAGCCTGGATTGTTAGGTGTGTTCCAGAAGTTGATTGCCTCCAAAGCTAATGACCATCAAGGATTCTATCTTCTAAACAGTATTATAGAGCATATGCCTCCGTGAGTATGAATTGAAATTACATACAAAACTAATTTCTGTAGACTTGAATATTTGGTATGTTTAACAACTGAAAAACGTCATGTTTATCAGTAAAACAGACTTGAACAAGTCCATCCATATTTTCTGTGAAGCAGCATTAGTGAAACCCTAGTATGACTTGAATAACTATTATTTTAAATTTCCAGTGGATCAGTCGACCAGTACAGGAAACAGATCTTCATTCTGCTGTTCCAAAGACTTCAAAATTCCAAAACGACAAAATTTATCAAAAGTAAGTTCCTTCCTATGCGAAAAGCTTCAGTGCCGGTGATGCCAACAGTTTAGAACATGCACTGAATAAGTATCTGAGGGTGTCCTGTGGTTGTGCGGATGACGGGATACTAGTGACCCGTAACACAGAGATGGCCTGCAAATTATTTCTGTAATTGGGGGTGCCATATAGGGCAGCTGCCACAGCAGGTGTCACTTCATGAAAACTGAAGGAATCAAACTAAAATAAGGGAGGAGACTTGTGAATTCCTCTTACTTTCTTACTCTGTGTGATACAATTAATTATCTGAAAGTGTCTCCATTTAATCTTCAGCTAATACCAGTAGCCTTTCACACAACACAGTAGTACTGACCACCCTTCCTTTCGCTGCGTGTAGTTGTGTGTTATTACTGCTAAATGCTAAATATGTGTTTGTGTCGTTCTGCCTTAACATGACTTAAGGTATTGATAAGGTTTTATGTTAAATTAGCAAAGCTGTAGTAAATTATTGAAATATATATTCTGGTTATTTCTGCTGTAATGGGGAAATTATTGTCATACTGATTAAATTATTTTAATGATACTATCACTGCACAAATTTTGCAATGTCTGTCACTTAATCCTGTAAAATTAGTGTTAGTGCCGCTTGATAGGAGCAGGAAT
>NW_010399084.1:9517-10313 GCF_000710305.1 Buceros rhinoceros silvestris | reverse complement strand
GACAGGATTGCTTATAATGGCCTTCCACAAACAAAATTTAAGTGGTGCTTTTAATACATTGCATCTGAGCTCTGATACAGGGGCCATGCAAAGGGATTCATGACTGATCTGAAAAACGCTCCCTGAAGCTTTCGGCTAAAAGCATTGAAGAGTTCATTTTGGTCCTTGATCTAAAAAATTTGCAAACAGCTTTTCTAACACTTTATACCTGCTAGAAGGGGGAAAAGGACTGGATCTTGTCTTAGTTGTCTTGCCACCATGTGTTAGTGTGTTACGGTACATGAAAAGATCAGCAGTTCTTAGGCAAACTCCAAGACAGCAAGTTACTGTACTTCACTGAAACTGAACATCTGCAGAGATTGCCCTTTCTGCCCCTTGAAAAACTTGCTAGCATGTATTTTGCTGCTGACGTGTTTTCAGGTTGAGCTTTAATTTGACCTTTTTCTTGTTACAGGTTTCCTAGTCTTCATTAATTTGTACTGCATAAAATATGGGGCATTAGCTCTGCAGGAAATATTTGACAGCATACAGCCAAAGTTAGTATGGTTTTTTTTGTTTTTTTTTTTTAATTTAAGAGTGCTGTGCAATTTTTATCTTCTAATGTAGGAAATAGCTACTTTAATTGTCTCCTTCAGCTAAAATTGCAAACTGCATTTGTCACTAATTTGAGGCCAGTGTTTCTTGTAACGTGGTTGATTTATTTGTCTAGCAATTTTTCTTTTCCTGATTAGCTGCCCACAGTTCCTCATTGATAGTTCAAGATACTAATTTGAGCAGGTCATATAATGGAAAGAGT
>NW_010399084.1:4070-9361 GCF_000710305.1 Buceros rhinoceros silvestris | reverse complement strand
GAGTGATATTATTCTTCTCCCTTTGTGAGAAGCTTGTATGCTCAAATCTCTACTAGGCCTGCACTGCAATAGGGCAGCGTCTTAATGAATTACTTGGTTTCCTCTTTTCCCTAGTGCTGCATATTGTTTCTGGTTCTTTTGTCACTATAAGGCTTTCTAATACTTCTTCTTTTAATGTCATAATAGGATGTTTGGAATGGTTTTGGAGAAAATTATAATCCCTGAAATCCAGAAAGTGTCTGGACAAGTTGAAAAAAAAATCTGTGCTGTGGGCATTACAAAAATATTAACAGAATGTCCTCCTATGATGGATACTGAGTACACCAAGCTGTGGTATGTAGAACACCTCCCCTTCTGTTAGCTGAGGCCGTTTGGTTTTTGGAAGTGTGAGCCATCACCAAAAACGTATTCTTCTGATAAACTCTGTTGTGATTTCTTCAGGCCTGCTATCGTTACAAGGCTGAGTTTCAGGCTTTTCGTACCACTTCCTTTTCTCAGCAAATGAAAGTAGGGTTTTCAAAGCAGGTGCCAGAAGTGATTTGATTTTTGTGGTGAAGATAGCACTGACTGGGCCAGCTAGGACTGCGTTTAAGAAAATACACTACTGTCTTTTAGCTTGGATTCTTTCTGAAAAGCTAGGCCCAGCTTCGACTTATAACTGTTCTGCTAACCAGGAGACCTGAGCATACTTACAACAGACTGTTAAGATCTTGACAGCAGAACTTTAGGGCAAGCTATCTGGGAAGATGATAAGCCAGTCTAGCAGTCCAGGATGTCAGGTAGCCTGAATTTAATAACAGTTAACTGGATTTCTGAACTAGAACTTATTTTTTAACTGTACTTATAGAAAAGGTGTAATCTGGAAAATAATCGCTTTCCTTAGGTATGTTTCATGACAGTTTGACCTGATAAATAAATACATTGTTCATGCTTTTAATATAAGCACCTACATTATACCTGTAAAACACACAGATCCACAGTTCAAGTCCACAAGTTCAGTAGCGAAGCAAGGACCTGCAAGGGCTAAATTGTAAAGGCTTCCAAGTAATTTGACCGTTCTTCAAAATACACCCTGTCCTAATGTATTTTAAGCAATCCAGTTTTATCCTCCCCTCTTTACATATAGGACTCCTTTGCTGCAGGCCCTCATTGGCCTCTTTGAACTGCCTGAGGATGACACTATCCCTGATGAAGAACACTTCATCGACATAGAAGATACTCCAGGATATCAGACTGCGTTCTCTCAGCTAGCCTTTGCTGGAAAAAAAGAACACGATCCAGTAGGTCAAATGGTGAACAACCCTAGAATCCATCTGGCACAGTCTCTTCACAAACTGTCTACAGCGTGCCCAGGCAGGGTAGGTGGCTTCTGTACGTGGCGTGCGAATGCTAAAACGCTGCAGAGAAGAAATGCTTTTTTCATAACGGGTCTGTCCTGCTAGTGAGAATGCCAAGCACTGCTGGCTTTTATTCTCTCTCGGAGTATGGCTGCTGTACGGTTTTTTCCCTAGTAACCGTAGAAAGGCCGTATTTTCGCATTGCTTAATTTAGCAATTTAGTTAATTACGTATTAAGTAATAAGCTTAAATATGCTGTTTCTTACATGAACATCTATCCACTTGTCGGTATATAACTAGTGCTTGTCTCCAGTTGTACGTACCACATTCAGGCAACTCATGTTAAGTTGAAGTTAACTATTTGTTACGCTGTTAACAGCATCTTTGTTTTGCTCAAGATTTTGGTACATAGAGATTGCCTGAGAGATCTGATGTTTGCTGCATCCAAATACCCGCTTTTTAATAACTGAAGGTTTTCTGTAGTCTTTTTTTCATGTTTGACTCAGATAAGTAGTACGTAAAACTGTCAACGTTGAGAGTTGCAATTCCAGCAGCTGCTCTCACAATGAAAAACTGCTGCTGTCAGGATGTCGCTTGACTCTGTACCATATGTTGACACAGTGATTAACAGGATATAGCGGTGGTTTAATGTATACATGCATTGACACTTCTGCTCTATCGTATGTTTTAAGGTTCCATCAATGCTGAGTACTAGTCTGAATGCAGAAGCGTTGCAGTATCTCCAAGGATACCTCCAAGCTGCAAGTGTGACACTGCTCTGAATTGCATATATTCCACAAGCAAGATCAAAAGCTGTTTTGTTATACAGAAGGTTGACACTGACTTTTTTTTATAGCAGAGCTCAGACAAAATGAAAAATGCTGCTTGAAAATGTATTGCAGAATCCATCTTGTAAAAGACAAATGTGGCTTTAAGCAGAAACTGAAAGATTTTGGCGGTTTGTGTACTCATAGATCAAAGGTGGCTAACTTCCATTCCCAGTTTAATTTCAAAGGGAATAGTCATAGCGGTTTGTTATGGGATTTGTTTGAAATCTGCATTTGCAGTGTTTGGGTAACATTTTGAAATGTATGGAGAGCACTGGCTGTAGAAACTCACTTTGGTCACTAAAATTCCTTTTCATTTTGATGTTGTCCTTTGTATTTCTTTTGTCTTTCCTTAAACTTTATCTAAATTGTGAATAAATAAGAAGTACTTGTTTAAAATGCCTGTCACTGTGCACTTACTGTTTTAGAAGAATGTAGTTGGTTTAAAAAAGATAGCATTTTAAACTTAGGGTAGTATATAAAGTAGTGGGACTGTGAGGATTTTTCTTTATCTGAAGTAATAGTTTAAATACATTGTAGGATCATACAGAGCAAATGTAAAACTTTGGCAAAAGATCCAAAGCTATTATCACTCTTGATCTTTGTCAACAGGTGCCTCCCTTCTCTGTGAACAAGACGTGTCAGTACAGTGCAGTGAGAGCAAGTCATACCCTTCTGCAGCGGGTATCAGTCTCCAAGTGGATTTTCAGTGATGTATTAAAACTGACACAGTCATCTTGGAGTTAAGTTTAACTCGGATGTTCTCCCTGTCTCCTCATAAATATACTGATTAGGTTTGGCAGCCTTGAATTCTAAGTGCATCAGGTTACTTTGTAGTTATGGCTGTTGAAGTGACTAGTTAAATGCCTGAGTCTTGCTGTGTTCTCAGATGGCCTGGGCACCGAACGACTAGACCGCAGGTTTTTAGAGCACCGGTACTGCAGGGATATGCATCTGGTTATAGAGACTGAAAAACTCCTGAATGAGAGTGAAGTCTCAGACTTAAGCAATGTTATACATGGCAGATTTTTTAGTTCTTTGTCCACAGAAATTCTGCAGATGATGTGAATCAGGACTCTTTTTGTAGAGTGCCTGTTGAAGCTGGGCCTTGCAGCAAGAAAGTTACTGAATTTACTGAGGGCAGAACATAGGGCAGAATCAGCTGTCTTCAGTTCTTCCTTAGTGTCTGTGGCTGGCTTTTGGGAGGGGAAGCTTAGCCACATTTACTGAGGGCAGAACATAGGGCAGAATCAGCTGTCTTCAGTTCTTCCTTAGTGTCTGTGGCTGCCTTGTGAGAGTGCATGCTAGCCATATCTCTGAAGAAATGAGTTGCTTGTTAAACAGTGGATTTAAACTATTAAGTGCCTAAAAATGTACTGAGTCAGCATCAACAGGTTTTCTTGAATCAAGTCGGTCATGCAGTGTCAGACCCTCTTTGTTCATACGTATGAAGTGAAAGCATTTCTCAAGAGTGAAATAATACAGTGGTGATCAGGAAAAGCATCTGCCTTAATGCTGATGAGAGAGACTGTGATATGTGTTACAAGTTTGCCGAAGCGCCTTGCAGAAAGAGTTTCAATAGACAGGCTGAAACCACACGGGAGATGTGTGACATTTGCAAGGAACTGAATGCCTACCTCGAATGTCAATGTTAATTGAGCAGCGGTCACTCGAAACCTGCAAGCCAGAAGGATACTCAGAACCTTGTCTGCTCTGCAGCTTTGTTTTTTTCTTTGAATAATAGGAAGAACAATTCTTTGGAGAACTTGCAGACCTTTTTTTCCTGTCAGCCTCAACAAACCAAAATTCGGCTGGTGCTGGTGGCTGTGTAACAGTACTCCGACATGCCGCCTCTGCATCTTTTCCCGCAGCCAGCCTGTTGTACACGTATGCTCGATAACCTTGTGCTGACTTGGCATTCTGCAGCACGATGCCATACTAAGGGGCTCATATTAGACCATCTTAGTTCTGCAGTTGTAAGCAAGATTTCTTTAGGTTGCTGAGATACGTAAGTGAACAGATGTTTCTCACCTTGCCGGTACCGGGCAGAATTTACAGCAACAAGCCAGAAACTTTCAGAGGTATTTGAAGAAAAATTGGCTCTTCTGAATGGAAGATTATCAGTGAATCTTGATGTTCACTATCTTGCACTTCCTGAAACTCATGGCTTTTTGTTGCTGGACAGACATTCCGTGTGAATAAGTGCCTAGGTGACTTCGGATGAACAAATACTAGTGGCATACTTGTCCTTTAGTTCACTTGGGACTTGAGTAACTTAGACTTTGTAGACATGGCTGTAGCTGTGGCACTGTTAGTGACATGTTATTTAGTCCTGACATATTCTGCAGATTTCATAAGGCATGTGAGTGTTTCTATAGAGCACTTAGCCTTTCAGGGAAATGAACTTTTCAAGTGTAGTGCAGGCAAACAGATGCATCTCTGCTTCAGAGTACAGGCGAATTTCAGTGGCAGTGCCCTCAGCTTCATTTAGGTGGAGACCCTCTTGCTGCTTCTGACACCTCCCATTCTCAAAATTCAGAAGGCAACACGATGTTCCAACTATATCTATCTGTTAATTTTAGTGGAAACTGATGCAAGCAGTGTTGTAACGGATTTTTCGCAAGATTGTTGAACTTGTCTAGGCTACACATTGGTGTATTCCTTGTTAAACCGTTCGGCAATACTGGTTTCTTCAGAAAGCTCAGGTTGGAAGCACCTGCTGTCAGTGGATCTTCTGAGAACTTGGGAGCATCTAAGTCAATGTTAGACAATTAACTCCTGCCCATCACCTGGTATCTTCTTCTGAAACTCTTCTGAAATAAGTAGCTAAGCCTTCCTTGCAATTGACAGTGGTAGAAGGTGATTCAAGGGGAGAAAGATGACTCATTTCTTTTTGAGGCAAAGGGATGCCTGATTGGGGATCTTTTGTCACCACAGAACTCTAATCTACTGTCCTTTCTGGAGCCTATTGACTGACTTGTGGTTCTCAGCTTCTAAAAAACTTTCTGATGCTTTTGTAGCAGAAGAAATACCTTATTGTTGGTTTAAAAAAAAAAAACCCTCCGGTACCCTCAAGAGCAGTACATGTTCTTGATTTCTGGGGTTGTGAATAGGCCACGATACTACC
>NW_010399084.1:445-3983 GCF_000710305.1 Buceros rhinoceros silvestris | reverse complement strand
TGGCAGGATGTACTACAGCAAAGTTCTATTCCACCATATAAACAGGTGTTAAGGTAAGAGTCGTCCTCTCAGTGAGCCAGACATTTCATTCTAAAAATTCTCTGATGAGGCCAGAGCACATTCTGTCAGCTGATTTCTGCTTTCAGAAAACTCAGTGTTCTTTAGGCTCTCAGTAGCTTGCTTGAATGTGCCTTCTGTCAGGCTGCTCTTCTTCCATTGCTGGGTGCCCTGTTGTACCCATTCCACGACCTTTCCATGAGAACAGCCTTCCTGAGAGCTGTAATATTGTCAAGAAGCGGTAGGGCAGATTAAAGCTGTCAGCGTGTCTTTGTACTGTCACCAGCATGAGGTGACATAAGGCATCGTGTGAGATTCCAGCTCAAAGCTGGTCACAGCAGTCTCTGTTTACAGTTCTTCATCTTTCCTGAAGTTCACTTATTCTGGTATGGAAAAGGTTTATCATTCCATGAGCTTCCCTTTACCAGTCCCACAACTGGATGCTTCAAGCTGTCAAAAATGCTGAAGTGCTGGCGAATCACTTTGAAAACATTTTGACAGAGCTTTGGAAGAAGTTTGCAAGACAGCATCTATACACCTGCACGCTGCCACAAAAGCAGCTTGGCTGTGGCAGTGTGGACGCGAAGGCATCCGGCTGTGCTGGATGCAGCACATTGTCTCACCTGACGGAGCTGTCTGCCAGGCTGCTCGTGGTCGCTCGTGGACAGCTGGTTTGGACACAGCTCTACCACCCGCTCCAGCAGGGCTGGGTGGTTTCCTTGTCCTAGAGCTCCCTGTGTCAAACGCCGATTTTTGACTTAAAACAGCTTAATCCTTTCTTCACAGAAACCAGTATCTCTCAGTACCTCTTACCTGCTTTGCAGATCCCACCCACAAAAAAAAAGAGCTAGGAGAGGAGTCGTGTGTTCTTTCAGCCCTCAGCAGAAGTATTGCAAAGACATTTTCTCCTGTTTCAGGCATTTGCTTTTAAAATCACGTGGTTGTTAACTGGCAAAGATATGCTCCATGCATGACTTTTCTGAAAATTTAAACCTATCTGTACATCTACCCAGCTAGCAGAAAGCAGGATAAATGCTTTATTTTCCCTTAGCTTTCTACCCTTATTTAAATCAAGTCATATTGCCTTTAATATAACGTAGCGGGACTCCGAGGTGTTCCTGGGGAATATGGGCTGCAGTAGCAGGTACCAGGGAGCACATGAGAAAAGCTCGGTGACTTCTGAGGGCAGCTGGTTGCAAAGTGGCAATAGGCTTAAAAATTCTCTCTCAAAATAGTAGTCTTCTAATTTATGTGAAGTCAAAGCTTATGCTGGACTTACTGTATTGTATTCAAGATGAGAATAGAAAACAATTCTTAATGAAGTAATAAATCTTAATAGAAAGTAAAAGATATTTTGATACAAACAAGTAACAGAAAAGCAGAATAAAAGGGTTTTAGCGCAGCCAGTTCACATATTTAGCCTCCTAGTAAAAAGGTTTCATTTTCAGAAGCTGTGAAGAGAAATTCACACTCTGTTTTTGTGCCTGTCATAAGGGGCATTTTGAAGTAAGTATTTAACAAAGAAAATGTATTAATAACAGGCTATCCGATTTCTTCATGAACATCTGAAGACACTAATTACAGTACTGCTTCCTTCATAACAGAAAACGAAAGTTTCAAATATTACCAATTAGTAGCTAAAAATAAGTCTGTCCTTGTTTAAGATGCTGCATAAAGAAGAGTGAAAAAGTGTGGTAACACTTTTGTATAATAATCATACACATAATAGAGGAGAAAATATCCTTCCAATGAAAGGGCAGGTGTGCTGGGTATTTGAGGTGGCGTGCCAAGTGCTCCTCAGACTTCTGAATTACGTATCTATTTGCTTAAGTTATGTTCAGCTTTGTAATCTGGCTACTTTTTGTCCCAGTCATGTAGATTTTACGCTTGCAGAAACGTTCACAATTTTCTGGGAAAAGAACATAAAAAAGTTTTTAATGTAACTCAATCTGGAGAAGTAAATAGCTTTGTAAATCCCTGTCTCCACCCAACTTTCTATAAAAATGCTGCTCAAATGTTGTGTCTGTTAGAGACAACGTTGAGCCTTGCAGTGATGATTACACAACAGCTGAAATTTCATTTCCTTCTGAAATGTAACTGTTGCTGGCTTGGAATAATTAAAGCATCTAACAGCACATTATTATTATGCAACAGACCACAGGAACATATGATAGGTGTTTAAATGTGATACGGGATATATATCTATAAGCTTATATTCTGGAGAATGTCTTTTAAATGCTATATTGTCGATGATTTGAAGTGTATGATGTATTTTCTTTACGGTACCTTTGGAATCCATATCAGTATTAAATGCAGACGTGGATATGGAGCTTTAGGCATACCGGGTTTTATTTCTGATTTGTTTTTGCTGAAATGTCGTAGTTGTGATTCTCCACACTAAATATGAAGGCTTTTGCATTTGCTGTAGGACTGAGTCGTGTATTTGGTTAGTAAATGTTGTGGGCTGGGTGCCACCTCTTGTTTTTGCTGGACAATGGCAGAAATCACTGACTTGCAATTTAATAACGCCATAGGGTGTAAATGCAACCTTGTGACTTAAAATGTATTTTTACCTATTAAGAAAATATTTCTAAACCAAAAAGTTCTCACAGTATCTTTTTCTGACAGGATGGACTGAGGGGTCCCCGCACAGCTGGGGGCTGTTTAATAGCACACGGGAGCTTTGCCTGTTCTGCTGGTGCAGGTTTGTTACAAAAAGCAGTCACGTTGCTCTCAGAAACCATGCAGGTTAGGAAAGGTGTCGTCTTTTAAAATACTTCATGATACTTCAGAAAAATTAATGAAGGTGTTTATTTTAATCCTGTTGGATCCTGTAGGGCATTTTGATTGCTGCAGTGACCCAGGAAGGGAAACCTCAGCTCTGTCAAAGTCCACGGGACAGCTACACTCTGCTGCTAACGTAGTTCTGACTCTTCTTCCACGAAGATCCTGCTACGGGATCTGAAGCAACGTAACAGTCTCTAAAGGCTCAGTTTGTATGACAGATCTAAAATTACTAGAAATTATAGACTGCTGCAGTGGCATGATGGAATTTTTTGCTTTCTTAGTGCAAAATAAATACAGTCTTATCTCGGCTTTGACCTAGCTAATGTCCGTGGGTTCTCTCCAGGTGGTAATTCCGAGTCCAGCAGAAGCATCACAGAGTGAGGCAGAGCCATGGTTAATGCGGTGGCAGCTGGTTATGGGCTGGGGGGCTTTGGGAAATGGGTGGATAGCCGCAAAGAGAGCAAATTAAAGCTGTGCATCAGAACTAAACTGATTTAGCTTTTCAAAATACCTTTTATCCATGCTCCTTAATTCGAGTGCAGTGCCTGCCTGTCAGTGTACCCCGTTAGCTGCTGCCTTAGGTGATGGCAGCGGGGTGCAGCTGAGCACACCAGTTGTGGGGTTTTTTCCTGGACAGCGTCTGTTGAAGTTTAATGTAGTTGCTGCTTTTACTTGCACAGCTGCTTAGGTTCAG
>NW_010399084.1:0-348 GCF_000710305.1 Buceros rhinoceros silvestris | reverse complement strand
TCAGCAGGAGTTTTCCTCCGCACCCGCGTGTTTTGAAACTTAACGTTCTTTTTTTAAATACTCTTCCCTAGCTGTGCTGGCTGACGCTCGCTGTTAACTCCTTCTCGACCCTGCACGCACCCGGGATGAGTGCAGACGTGCCCTCGGCCTCCTTCCGTTCCTCTTCAAAGGCAGAGCCGGCTGCCCCGCGGGACCCGGGAAAGTTCTGCCCTTCTCTCAGATCTCTCTTTCCGCGGTGGCGGAACTAGGAAATGGCTATTTTATAGACGTGTCTTTGCTTTACGTAAACAGAAATGAAGTGCAAGCACAAAGCGGGGGACGGGGCGGAGGGAGGCTCCCCGCTCGGCG
>NW_010399083.1:0-1626 GCF_000710305.1 Buceros rhinoceros silvestris | reverse complement strand
GCCTCGGCCCCGCCTGACCGCGACCCCCGCCGCCGGCCGGCACCCACCGGGGCTCCGCGGAGCAAGACCGACGGAAAAAAAGCGAGGGGAGGTGAAAAAAAGGAAAAGAAAAGCAATCCTTACTCTCCTTCCCCCATAGCTATGGTCATGCACAACAGCCTACAGCTACCGCTCCTCCGCAGGCGAGGGGTGACAACATGGCATCTCCAGCGTTACTTCTACAGACACTAATAGCGATACGAGTTTCTATCAGTTCCAGCTGATTTATTAAATTTGCCAAGATACAGACTTTCAGCATTAAAAAAAAAAAAACAGGCTATGATGTTGACAGTGCACAAGTCTGCTTTTGCCATCATTTGCTACAAAATATGCAGATGGTCTGTACTTTAGATTATATTGCACAACATGAAAAACTTTAACTATGTGCCTTTTTTCTTTTCTTTTTCTTTTTTTTTTTTTGCTAAAATCGAGAATCCAGTTTCATACCTTCCATCTGGGGCCCCATCCACATATCACAGCGTATGAGATACATAAAGTCCTACTATAGTACAGTACATATACAATCTTTTAAACTAAGATAACAGCTCTGAGGTCTATATCACCATTTTCAATAAATCTTTACCTACAAATATTGAACAAATCTGAACTATAGCTGTACAAAAAAAGTGTTTGTTTCTTTTTTCTTTTTAAAACCACAAGGCCTTTAGATGCAAGGATTATTCTTTTAAAATTTTAATCCTTTTAAAACCAGGACTTAACGTACCAACAAACTTGCATGCTAAAAACAGAGGAAAAAAAAGAAAATAAAAGGGAAGAAGTGCCTGAAAAGTCTTACTGAAAAAACACAGCAAGAATGTTCCCTTTTCACTGTACAAAAATACGCCTGAAAATATATTAATTTTTAAAAAAGACTGAGGTCTGTTATGTATCAAAAATGTTTCAATACCTTTTTGTACTGAGGTCTAGGCTGTCTGGTATTCGATCAAGGAGGTATAAGGGAACAAGTTACAAAAAAAAAAGTTGGCAAGTAGAAATCACATTTGTAAAACCATAAACAATTTGATCTGAAAAGTAAACTCTGATCTTAAGTCAGTTCAGTTATTTGTAAGCGTTTGTACAGTCTGCATTTTTTCAAGCTCCCTGCAGCTTTGTTAAGAATCGGATGCATAGAAGACATCAGTTTTCTCCCTCCAAAAAAAGTTGCAATGGTCCCTTTCGCAAAATAAAGAAAACCAACAAAAGAAAACAGTTCTTTAAGATCTCTCACAGGAAAAAAAAAAAAATCCACAAACCCCCTTGAGTAACAGTTGTGCTGCCAAAAGACTTCTTTGCAGACCATCTTCCAGACTTCAATCAGAGACTGACAAGCTTCAAACAGCGCCTTCTGTATCATTTTTTCCCCCAGTCCCATTTGCCTTTGCTGTTGTTGTTGTGATCACCAAATACAATTAAAAAAAAACAACAAAAAATAATTAAAAAAAAAATCACAACTCCCGGGCTCGGAACTAACTTCGAGATTTTTTTTTTTTTAAGAAAACAAGGCTTTTTTTTTTTTAAAATCATCATCATCACCGGCGTCGCATCGCTCCAGCTCCACCGCCGCCCTCGCCGCCGCCCCCGCTCAGT
>NW_010399082.1:0-6125 GCF_000710305.1 Buceros rhinoceros silvestris | reverse complement strand
GTAAATATATTGATTTCATATTACTTTTTCTGCCTTTTTAAAGTCAGTTGTGTGACAAAGCATAAATATATTCACTGACACGAGAAATATGGCGGTGACTAACATTTATTTTGAAGACATTTCTGCAGAAATCATTATAGATGCTTATTACAATGGAGTACTTGCACAGTTTTAAGTTAAACCCAAGGTTTTCAGGCACATACTTAGTCTTTTTCTGATGCATAGCATCATTCATTCTTTTTGATCAATTTTTCTATGCGAAGCTACCTGCCAGTGAAGCTTTTCAAATGCTGAAAGACATTTGATTGGAAATCCAGTGTCCTGTTCGTTGTCGTAGTCAAAATTCTTTTTTTAAAAAAAAAAAAAAAAAAAAAAAAAAAAAAAAAAAAAAAAAAAAAAAAAAAACAAAAAACAAACCACGAGGGAATCTATGTGTGTATATATAGCAATGCAAATACTTGATTTTTCAGGTTAATATTATATTGCACAAAGTAACAGAAATAAATACTGCACCTCGAAACAAGATTGGAAGCTTCTAGGCAATGTAAACTACAAACCAAAGGCAAGAGTTGGGTTCTGTGCAGTGTCAGATCTTATGCACAATAAATATTTAGACTGATGGAAAAATAAGAAGGTCTTTAACTGAAAAAATAAATTACAATAATCAAAATATTGTCTCGTACTGCTTTCATTTTCCTGTATGAATAAGCTAAGAAGGATCGAATAGAGAGTTATATTTTAATAGCTACTCTGTAAGGTGTGTGCCACCCTTGGCTGTATAGAGAGCTCCTGCCCCAGAGCAGAGTAGATGTTCCTGATGTCACTCGATTTTGTACCATTTTGAAATAGAATATAGCAAAGCTTCTGCAAATACAGATTCGTGTTTCAAAATGCTCTTAAGTTGTTTGTTCAGAGAGGACACCTGAGGTTTGCAGTGTATGCTTGGGCAATTCTGCGTGCTAGATACATTAACTCTGAATGACATTAGTTCTCCGCACTGTAGATTTTTTTGCTAAGCTTGTTATGTCATCCTAAATATGTGTATAATTTAAGAGGAAAGCTAGTCTGAGAGCGGTCTGGTGGATTAATGTCTTTCTGTTGTGGTTAACCCATGGACCAAATCATGTGTTTGAATTACCATTCACAGAGGTTATGTGTATATGTCTTTCTGAAGCTGCCTGGTTATGTTAAAATGCTTTCTGGAAGAAATATTTCTAACACGTTGTAATTATCTTTCTGCACATTAATTATGATTCGAGAGCCCCTTAGAGAAGGATGCTCCCTCAGCAATAAAATTTGAAATTCTCTGATGGGAACTTTGGGCTCGTTTTTCAGTGCAGAGAAGCTTGGGCTTGGAGCAAATTGCCTGATTTTTGTTTTGGCTCAATTGCTTCTCAAAAGCCTGGAGCAGGTGTTAGAACACTTTTTATTTACAAGTCTCTGAAGCATCCATCTAATAAAACTCTGAGTTATATCAGTAAGAAGTGAGGTGATCATTTTGGAATATTTTGTGGGATAACATTCTTTGGTCTAATTTAGAGTATGAAAAACAACATAAGAAGGAAGGAGAGAATTTATTTTACTATCTGTTTATTCAATTTCTGTACTGATTTCTTATCTCAGGTTAGGCTCCTCTTAGTAAGATACAAATGAAAACCAAAAGGCACTAGCATGTCAAAGTAGTGCCCACCAAAGTTTTAGATAATAAATTTGCCCTTGCAAGTGTATTGAATGTTGATTTGAGCTGCTTGGTTTGTGATTTTGACATATATTTCACAAACCGAGTATCAATTTATGTAATGTATATTTTATCTTTTAGAATTACGTATTTCTGTTTAATCTCTTCCATTAAAATCAAACGTTCTTTTACATGGGTTTTGAGATTTTTCATCTTCTCTAAGTGCAAAGTGGACGTATGAGCAGTCCTGTATCACAGTTCGGGTGATTTACACAACTCAAAGCAGAACTCACATGTTAGGCTTTTTTCAAAGGGTAAACGTACCACCATGTCTTTGTCAGTCCGACAGAGAATGCATAATACCTTCTGTCTGAATTATTGGAAGCACAAATTATAGGTTTTATGGTGGGAAAAGTGTAAAGGAACGCAGAAGTTCTTTTTTAAAAAGTTCGTATCATGGACTTTGATACCCTGAAAGAGCATTGCAGGATCTCCAAGATACCTGTAACATAACTGAATCCTAAAGAGCAATTGTGTGACCCCTCGCGTTTTGCTACAGGGGACTGCACAGCTCCGTGTTGATCTGCATTTCTTGTTGTTCTTTGCCAATTTCACACTAATCATAAATGATACCCCTCTTTCAGAACTGGTGATGGGTTTTTTCAAGGAACTGTGTAGCTCCATCCTTTCTAAGTGCAGCTTCTTGGTTACTGAAGTGAGCAACTGAGAGAAAACATAGGGCTTTCAAAAAAGAAAATAAACCAAGAAAAAAAATAAGTCCTTGCTCTCGTAAAGTGTCACCCTTCAAAAGTGCTGTTACAGTGAATAATGCCATGTATACAAAACCAGCCTTAAAATATGACTATAAATGTTGTGTTAGTCATCTAAATGATTCTTCTTGTTCATAAACAGAATCATTAATATCAAAGGTGAAGACTAACCTGGCACTTAACTCTAATTTACTGCAAGAAACAATAGCACAAAATAAACAAGCTAGTGAAAAGTATATTGTTCATCCAAACATAAAGCAAAGACAGACAAAAAACTAGAACTAAATACAATGGTGTAATAACTTTGTACTTTTTGTCCTCTTAGATGGAAGCATTTGATTTCTTTCTAGACAATACTTTGTGGCTTCTCCATACCATTTATTCTTTATTTTCAATAAGCTTAACAAAAGGTATGATTGCAGAATTTACCTAAGTCTGCCTGAAATTTGAACTTCTGAATAAAATTGCATTAAATACATCTCACTTCTCAGAGACGACTGTTAGAAAAGAATATATTTTCAATTTATTCTTGGAAACACTTGACCTACTTTAAACTTGTGTTCTAATGAGAGGGAATACAGGCAAAAATACAATTGTGTGGAGACAATAATACATAAAATTATACAGTTCTCTTTTACTAAATCACAATCCTTACCAACAGTGTTTTCTGAGTATACCTAAATGAGCCACATTGATACATGCAGACAAAATTGTATATATGTGTGAAATGTGTTAAGTACCGGAAACTTTATGTGTTTATACAAGCCTACTTTGTGTATACTGCCTATATATAGTTTCTGTTTATGTGAAGACATTGTGTTACCACAGATTTCAGTCCTATCCTATGACATGCAATACCACACAGGAGAAAAAGCTTTCATTTCCTTTCAGTAAACACAGTATGCAAGTTACTACATATGCTTATTGTTTATTTTTCAACAAGAATTATGATCCGTAATACACCTTACCTGTTCTCGGTGTGCTCCTGGAAATTTTAATATGGCATTTATTTTCAACCATGGCACTCGGAGGGATATTTCAAGTCTGTGTCCTAAAAAGAATTCAATTAAGCAAACTTTATTTCTAGAGTGATACAAATTTATTTTTTTGCTGCAGTCTGAGGTTAATTTCACTTCATAAAAATATGGTATCTCTCTCCTGTTTTTTCATAATGATGGATTGTCAGGGTTTCACTCTTTTGGCTCGATTGTCTCACTATTCTTTCTACAGCTCTTTTGCTTTAGGTTTGTCTCTTCCTTGATAGATAGGTATCAAATGCAGATCAAATACAGAGCAGAGTTGTTCAAATATAACAATGATATCCTCACAGGTGGGAATTCATCCAGTCTGTCTCCTGCATCGCCCATCAGACCAAATGAAGAATACAGTGAGTGCACGCACTCACATACATATCCACACTTGTGGGAGAATGGCAGGAATCTCGTGTACTTGAAAGCTGTTTAGTATATAGAAACACTTTGAGGCTACAAGGATTGCACGTGGGAGGGGGGTGTGGAAACAGATCCCCTTATTGGAAAATAGTCTAAACCATGTTCTCTGAATACTGATGTTTGACTACGTTTAGAACTGAAGTACTACAAAATCACGTAACAAAGAAGGTGCATGTTTTGTGTTTCACCTTTCCTACAGGCTAAATTTGCATTTAGTTCCTTCTAGTCAGTCAAAAGCTGCTAGTCTCAGCGCTCTGCACCTTCTGTATAAAGACCAGCACATCCTTTGTTTCAATTGCCTACATCAGCGTATTTTTTCTATGAACTACAAAACATTTTTATTAAGAAACTAACAATGCCTAGAAAGAAGCATCTTTGAAGAGAATCATGAACTAAAAATACCACATTGCTGCAGTACAAAGACTTTTGCAAACTATAATCCATCTGGTAATTCAAAGCTTAGCTGTCAGTGCTTCTACATCTATAGAAAGAGTGGATTTTTTAGAAGAACCTCTACCATTTAAAATAAAGATTAATGTAGATCAGCAAGACAGGAGAAAAAAAATTTAAAAGTTTATTGAATCTACAAGTCAAAGCTGTAGTTGCTTTTGTTGGTTTAAATTTTAAATAGCAGGACGCGTTGGTCACTTGCAATTTTGAATGTACTTTGATGGAAAGTAAACCTGCTTTTGTGATTTAGAATTCAAACTAATTTATAATAGGATCATACTGACTTTCAGAGGTGCTGAATGGTATTGTTCAGCAGAATCGTGAGGATATTTCCTCTCTTTCCTTCTGCGTTACTTTTCCCTTTATTCCTTTTCTTCAGAGTCAGATAGGAGGACAGAAGAGAAAGAAAAGCTTTGGGGAAGAAACATGCAAGGAATAATTTTCACTGGGGTTTTTTTGTTTTGTTAAGTTTTTTCAATAAAATATAACAGAAATTGAGTTACCAATTAATTTAACAGTTGCTGTAAAGCCATCAATCAGATTATTACCAAAAAAAAAAAAAAGAAAGAAACAAACCAATATGCCCCCCCTCCTCCAAACCCACATGCATTGCTTTCAGTTGCCATCAAGACATACTGTATAAGATACACCTGGCCTGGGTCATTTCCACAATGTTTTTGATCTTTTTAGACCTGAGGAATTATCCAAATAAAAGTTTATAAAGATGGATTTTTTTTTTTTTCCCATAAGACGTTGCACTGTTTACAAAGCAGGAATTTTCAGGTGAGAATACACAGACTGGGTCTCCTGCTGAGCTTACTGCCGTGCAGACTGCTCTAATCTTCTAAAGTATCTACTCTTTGATGTACCATTATTTTAATAGGATAGAGTTTCAGCTTTTCAACTCTATTGCCTGGTGGAATCTGACGGATTCTGTGATGCATCCCTACTATAAAGCATATTTAGCAGGAGAATAAAAGCATTAGTCATATTTCCTGTCTGCCCTATGAGACCTCAATTTTCTGCAATTTCTACTTAAGCAATGTTGTCAATAGAGCGGCTTTTGGAAATGCCTCTGGCCTTCCTTATTCAGAACTGAGGCATTGAAGGATGCATTAGCCTTTCTGGTAGTACGTGTG
This sequence comes from Buceros rhinoceros silvestris, assembly GCF_000710305.1. Lineage (NCBI taxonomy): Eukaryota > Metazoa > Chordata > Aves > Bucerotiformes > Bucerotidae > Buceros > Buceros rhinoceros. The sequence continues at coordinate 637 of NW_010399082.1, read as the reverse complement.
AGACCTTTTTATATCAGCTGTCCATTAGATCTGGTTGTTATTTTAAAGCTTGGCTGCATTCCTACAGGAATGCTTGGCACTTGTGGAACGTAGTTTTACTCAGCCTTTCTGCTAGTTCAGAGTAGAGCCCCTCTCTCTTGTTACGGAGGGCACAACTTGACTCGTTCTCGGACTAGTTTCAAGATGCATTTTTGAGCATTAGTGAGAACTCTTATTTTTTGTGAGGACTCTTATTATCTGGAAAATTCTATCAGATACTGAACACCAAAGTAAAGGCAATCATGATTTTAAATTCTTATTGTTTTAATCAGTTTTTATTCTGTCCCCTGTTTCTGTCTTTGCTGCAGTCTTTTTAACACGGACATATGTGTGTGATACTGTGTCAGATAAATTATTATCATCTCACTTGTCCTAAAAACTCCATATTTACCAGTATTCTTTTTGAAAAGCATACTATCAATTCCTGTTGAACATATCAAAAATAATTATGGGTAAGTACCCTGTCATGTCTATTAATTGAATTCCATATCCTTGATAAGAAAGTTCATCTAAACCAGCCAAAACAGGAGAAGGTGGTGACTGGGGAGTCTCTCTCTACTAACACTGCGTTTGAAATGCCAAAGCAGATCAGCTGGAG
>NW_010399081.1:14182-18651 GCF_000710305.1 Buceros rhinoceros silvestris | reverse complement strand
TTATTATTAAAATATTTTAGCCTATTATTTAGAAAAAAAACCCAGCCAAACAAACAGAAAAAAAGGAAGGCCCTCCTCTCCTTACTTCTTTTAAGAATATCCCAAGTTGAATGTTTTCCATTGTAAACTGTATTTGGACTTTGAGATTTAACAGCCTCTGGTGGAGCTATTCCCTTTATGAATTTACCTAATTTGTTTTTGAATTCATATATATTTCTGACCTTCATGGGGGTTTGAAGTAGTTAATTTCAGAAAAGAGTTTTATTCTGAGTGAAAAGTGCTTTTACTTTACTGGCACCTCAGGGTTCCCATGTTGTGAAAGACCTCTTCATCCTTTACCATTATATATGCATCCCTCTTATATTCCTCTTCAGCCTTCTCCTACAGGATGAAAATTCCTAGCCCAATGAGCCTCCTCTCATAAAGAAACAACAACAAAAAAAAGTTGTTTCCCTTCTTTCTGCTTTCTTCCATAGCACTGAAGTTCTGTATGCAGAAGAAAACCTAAACCTCTGCTCAGAGAGAACTCCACTCTAACAAACCAAATCATGGAAGTAAGAGAAAGGATCCAGAAGAGGAGGTAAAGGATACTTACCACAACTGTCAAAATGAAGCCAGTGCAGGCTAAACATATTGGTAAGGCAATTACCATCCTGGCATCAGCAAACAGCAGGCATTCCCCACAATCTGCCGGACAGATAAAGCAGCCTTCTTCTTCCTCACAAAAGCCATCTCCACAGACTGATTAGAAAAGGAAACACATATCAGAATATTTTAAGGCAGTTTCATCCATCCACAAAGTTGTATTCAGATTTAAACACACAGTTCTTGAGATGGGAAACCTCAGCGTAGCAGAAAGAACAAATTTTGAAGACTCCAGAGACAGCACCCCAGTTGAAAGAATAATCTGATTTTTAAAAGTGTTACAGGATCTCTCTGATGGGATTAAATTGTTAATGACATCAGAGCCTCAACATGTTTTGTGTATAAATAATTTTATCGCTACTGTTTTTCATTGTCCACCCATTTTTTCCAAGGCCTAAAGTTCCTCAAGGCAGGCATAGTCTTTAGCATTCTTTGAACTTAATCCAGTCCTTGAGATGCCCAGAAGCCAGCGATCCTTCTTCAGCATAAGACACGGAGTAATTGCAGAATGAAACCTTGCAGCCCATACTTGAAGGCCTTCTTTTTCTCCAAGGCCTTATGAAAACTATCAGCAGTATCAGATGTGGTTTAAAACAAAAGCCCTAAAGGACAGAACTCCTTCTCCCATGTCCAGAATCGTGTTTCAATTTTACCTCTATTACTAAACTAATATCATGCTGCACTTCAGCCTTCTGGGATGAACCGAAGGTATTATTCTGTCACTATACAATGTATTTTTTTAAAAAAAAGCCTCAGCAAAATAAAATCTACCATTCAGTAATAATTCTGCCTCAGTCCATTTAATTCCAGTATAATACCAAGTCACTTTTTGCCTCAGGGATACATCTGCTTTTTAAATTTTTTTCTGATAAATTGAAAGTTTCCTGGAAAATTCAGCTGCAGCTGTCTTGAAACAAAAAAGCAAATTCTATAATTCCATCCACACTGGAGTTACTTTGGTTTTTTTTTTCTTTCCATAACATTGGGAAACACATTCTCAAAATTCCAGAAGAGTAGCTAACAAGAGTACTGTGATGTCAGTCCTGATTTACCCAGTATTTTCCTTCAGATCATGTGTTTAATTTATTAAACAAAGTTCACTTCTAAAATTTTACATTGCTGAGAGTAATGTTACAGTTATTTGAATACAGCTAAACTAAAGTGAATGAAAGACTGATGTCTTTGGGAAGCAATCGAATTTTAATGTGAATAAGGGAACCTGAGATGGGTTTCAATCTTTCCAATATGCTTAGAGCTAGCCTGCTCCCCTTCAGATGAAGAGTGTCCAGATCCTCCCAGCATACTAGCTGGAAGAATCTTTTCACATCTCCATCAACTATAGATAAACCTTTAGTACCTGAAGCCATTGGTCACGATATTTGACTTTACCTATTTAACAAGAGAGGCTTCCTACTGTTCTAGATTCATACACAGGTTAGAAGCTTAAACACATTTTCAGATGTTCGTTTTATGTGACGAAGAAATTTATGAAGACTTTTGTGTCTTTTCAGTGATAAGGGTGTGTAGGGGTCCCTTTGATCTTGGTAACCATACATGAGTGATGAAAGCACTGATATTTGCAGTCAATAAGCAATTCTCTCACGTCTTCATTTTATATCATACCTACTGCAGGAAGGACTGTGGTTTTTGCTTCCAGAGCAACTTGCATTCTCCCAACTCTGATGTGTGCAATGAGAGAAGTCACACCCACATGAACTAAAACAACCTGCCAAACAAGTGAACAAAGCATCAAGCATCAAAACTTCACTTGAGTATTCACAGACTTCAACAGCTATTATAACAACAATCGTCCAACTGTGGTGTCTGGTGAAAGAATGCATGTTTTTTTTCAGAATCAGGTGTCCCTGACTGGGGAGACGAAACAGATGCAGGAGATAAAACTCCTGTGGGAAATGCAGGTCTCATTCCTGTCCTGGTGTGTTTTCTTTTCACCAAGCAGGGTTATCAGCCTATGTATTCTGCCATGTTTGTGTCCCTGTTACTTCTGCTGAGTAGAAGCTCCCTAATGACATATTAACCTGCAACTCAGTCCAGTCAGTAGACCAATATACTGTTAATGTAGGCCTCAAGTGGACAGATTAGGCTATTTTCTTCCCTTCCATCTGCATTACTTCTACTACCTACCTAAGCAGTAGTAGCGTGAAAAGCTGTTACTTTCAAGTTAAGTCAGATGGGAATTGATACTGCTCTGTCATCCGCATGATCTACACATGTAACACCGACAAATCAATGAGAGGGAACATGCACATGAACTGCACCGAACTACTAGCAAGTAAGGCCCTGAAAAGAGCAAATCAGCTAAAATTGTGTATGCAATAAGTATACCATACCTTGGCAGTCCAGTTTCTTTGGCTCATTTTGCCAGCTGTAGACAAAGTGTGAGTAAATATCTGGCCATCATCTGGGATCCACGGGCCACATATTCCTCCTCTACCCTTTATCAGACATATTGGTTATTTCAGTAAACCACAACACAATCAAAATCCTAGCTCCTCCTCGTTTACTTTCTTAAGATTACTTGCGTTCTCTAACAGCAAATCTGTTAACCAAATCTGTTAAAATGCCAAAGAACAAGCAACACTGTTCTGTAATAAAATAAAAGACAAAATAAAAGAGAAGCAATTGTTCCTATTCGGAGTTAAAATCTCACAGATGTCATTTTTCAAAATACACAAGCCAAAACACAGTCCCAAATTTTAACTGCAACAATTCTATGAAGCTAGTACACTATTCCAGGACTTGCTGTATTAGAACGAGAAACAGAATCATCCCCCACTCCATATATTTTTCTAAAAGGGTTTTATTGCAGTTTCACTTGTTCTACAGCTTTTAAAAAATTATTTAATGAGTAAGGAAGGCATCTCTTCTGTGCCTATTTGCAGATCATTTCTTAGTAAAATTGTTACGATGTTAACCTCCCAGTAATTCACAACCAGAGAGGATTATTTTGGCTGTCTGAAGAGGTTGCATTTGTTTGTTTGAAAGGATTAAGTCTGTCTTCTAACTCCAGATATTTCTTAAGGTGGTTCCTCCAATGCACTGTAAGATATGGACCAAACTCAAAGAAATGGAGATCATGTTAACCAGGATAAAATGTTTTAAAAGTCATGAAACTGGAAAAAAAAACAAAAAACCCAAAAACCAGCAAAAAAACCCCACAACAAAAAAAACCTAGAAAACTTCCTCTTGAATAATAGACAAAGCTTCCTTTGAAGTGTGTGTTCAATCTTATTCAATGATACTCATGGCTTTCTTGCTGTATGACAGCCAACCTGCTTAGACTTCTTCTAAGTAGAAACTGAAATATTTATAGTATTGCAAGGAAGCCAAACGATGCATGTTGGCTACATGCTTTCACCTTTTCCACACCTCAATTCCAGGCAGAACTAATTGTGAAAGTAAGAAATAATGGAGAGGTCATCACAGCGATGGGATGTTGAAGTTCTTTTCTACAGTTCTAGACAAAAGTTTTAATGTTAAATCAAAGCTAAGGCCCTCACAGAGTTATTAATAAAACAGCTTCTTAAGAAGGGTCTGCCAAAAAGAAAGCTAGAGCTCTTGTCAAGACATTAAGCCTTCACACAGAAGGGTACATGAAATTGCCACAAGGTGTGTAGACTATGTTTTCTATTACACCATCTTCAATCATGAAGAACATGTCAGATTGCCGGAACGGAGATAGGGAGATCAACCAGAATGACTTGGCAACTGCATGAAGTCTTACCTCACAGACAAAAACAAACAAACAAACAAACAAACAAAAGAGAAAAAAAAAACCAAAAAAAAAAAAAAAAAAAGGCTTT
>NW_010399081.1:6719-14127 GCF_000710305.1 Buceros rhinoceros silvestris | reverse complement strand
AAAAAAAAAAAAAAAAAAAGCTGTTCTAGACAGTATTGTTAGAGCCAGAACTTTAAATATTAATTCGAAGAGAGACAGGCTTTTATAATGAGCCAAACAGACTAATTAAGAATGGATTCTTCTTAGACTGCACAAACAAATTTTGTTATCCTGTATTTGGATTCCTTTTTTTAGCTCCGATCTAGAAAGAATCATGAGAAACATCATTCCATCTCAGGACATGTGCATACAGACTTCAGTTCTACAGCTCACAGCCAGCAATACCCCACTCAACTTCAGTAATTCAAGCAAATAATTCACGGTCTGTCTATAAGCTGCAGAGACAGTAACACCTCCAACTGACAATTCACACTGCTTCCTTTAGAATGAACCAATGTGTCTTTCTTCCTGTACTGACTGTACAGAGACCTAAGTAATCTCAAAGAGATTAAACTGGCTCCAGTAACCATGAGAGATTCTGAACACTGCCTGGCCAAAGATCCAGCCATTTCCTTTGCAGCCTCAGCATCCAGGGAAAAACATTCTAAAACTGACAGATATCCCCACAGTGGTTTTAGTGGAGTATAGATATGGTCTAACTGTAATCACAGAAAAGACTTCATAAACTTGAACCCTGTTATTACAATGATGTATCATCTAGTAGTAAGAACAGAGCACGTGATGCTGAACAATTATACTAACCATGAAGGCCAAAGGACAGGAGTGAATGTTGGCATGGTAGACACAGCAGTTCTCCTCGTTTGCATCTTTCCAGCTGGCAGGACATTCATGCTCCTCGCAGAATTCCTTCGCCGCAGTAGCATTGCTAGTCAAGCAGCAGAGAAAGAGAGAAACTTGCATATTCATTCCTCAATCCCCACAACTGAAACAAGCACGAGAGCTTGTTCTTTATTCTGCACAGAAAAATCAGCAGCAAAAACATACGTTGTGAAATAAACAGTTACACCATTTCTTTCTCTTTTGTTTTGTTTCTGGTTGAAGCACTCCTAGAGCAATGAAGATTGCTGTCAACCAGTCCACTGTCTATTGCTGTGTGTTGGCAGATCCTATGCCACAAGCAGACACCAACCTCCACTTCCCTCCCCAGACTGACTTCATGATCAGATGAGATTACTTGCCACCGGTACATCTGGCACAGAAGAAGATACCATTACTCTACTTCCACTATCACAAATGTGTCTCTGGCTGCTTTCATTCTCAGTGTTTTCTGTTATATACCTTCATCTATGCATGAGATTGATACATTTTATTCAGCTCCACACTTAGCTCCAAAATCCAAACAGCCAAGGAAAATAAGTATCTTGGACAATAATATCAGATACAACTCCCCAAAACAAAGATTTCAAGCAAAAAAAAATATTTATGAATAGACTGTTCTGCAAAACAATGTGGGCCTTTTGCAAGTTCATGAAAAATGAATGTAGTTACCTAGAAATGCATGATGCTCCACTTTTCCTCACTATTTCCTCAGTTACACTTTCAGTTAGTTATCACCCTAATAAATTTGGCTTTAAAATAAAATCATTTTCCGCAAACACAGTTAACTCAGTAGATATAGTCAGATTTAGTTGTACAGTTTAATTTAAATGTTATGCACTTGTGACGGACTTCTATAAAACAATGCCAGAACACCAGGATTTATTTTGCAGTGCGTTTTTAGTGAAAGAAGAACTAACCAGTATTGAGTAGATTTAAGAAACAAAACTGTATTATGTGAAATAAACACAAACATAGGGAATCAGGTTGACAGAGATTGTATTCATGGCCAGATTTACAAAAGCATAGGTATGAAATCTGAGATAAAAAAATTCATCAGTTCTCAAGACACCTGAATAAATAAAATATTAAAATCTATTCACCTTTGAGCCCAAGCTGAGAGTTAGAAAAAATATTTAATGAGTCGGTGCCTAATTCCATCATGTATTTGTCTTTATGGTTACTTCAAAAAACTTATCCTCTATTCTGTATTTTTTATTCAATTTCGTCATCATGACTTTGCCTAATTATGCTCACATCCATAGGTTATCTTGTCAGCCTCAGCCCTATTTCGTTCAGACACTGTAATATTATACAATCAACCAGTCAAACAGATAGTCTTTTAGTTAAAATGAGGTGCAAATTTGGTCCCTTTGAAAAACTGCAGCATGTATTTCTCTCTTTTTAAATATTTGCCATCTGTCTCTATGTGCAAGATATGCATAAGTACACAAAGAGCAGAATTTTCCAAATTCCTTACTGATTTAAGGGAGTGGGTTTCCCTGGACAGGCTAGAAAAACAGATTCATTTCCAAGCAGTGAAAAAACCTGCTTTATGATTAAGTTTGTGGAACTATTACTAGCCATAAATTTCAGAAAATACAATATGCAAATTTTGCAAAACTGTGTAACCATAGTACACAGATGATCAAAATATAATATCAGATTTTTTCCATTGCAAATGGGTTATTGCAAAGGGTTATCTTTTAGTCTGAAAAAACCAATCTCTCGGTAATAGCTTTTACAATCTGAACTTTGCAATGTGAACACTCAGACTGGCAGATACCTCTTACATTAACGATGTACAGCACAGAAACTGGGGAAATACAGCTGCAGCCTGTCCCAGATATTGCTGTATGTGAATGGAGAATGGCTATGTACAGACAAAACTGTACAATCGGGGTATATTAGTCTTTTATTGATCTGGAGTTGTACACATAAACATTCTGGATTTAACCTCTGTGGTCTACAGTGACCAACGCAGTCTCTCAGTTGATACATAGGCTTTTTTTGGACTGTTTTCAATCCCACAGAAATCAAAAGAAATGCATCACTGAATGCAATGAGTTCAGGATTGGGCTTTTTTCATGTCCATGAGGTACACTTCAAACACACTTACCTTGAAAACAGGTATAACACACAGTTTGTTTGGGACTAGTGCTGAAACTTCAGTTGTAAATTCCTTGTGTAGAGAAGTCAAGAAATGCTGCTCAGAGTTGCACTGGGACAGTAATGCATATAGAGGGTGACGTGCCCTATCCTTGACCATACAGGCAAGCACGCCATGATGGCTGCTTTCAGAGCAAAGCCATTGCAGATCAGAGAATACGGAGCAAACAGCACTATACAAGACCTCAAAAGACGCGATGAATTAATGAGGAGTCTCAGAGTTTGTGTTCCAATCACGTTACTGAAAATGTACACACAGAATCCCCACATACTCATGACACAGAATCCCCATATGCTCATGACTGTGAAAGCATTTTTAAAGGAGGTAATACCTGTGAGAAAGGATTCCATTTTGCACTGCATATTGATAAAAGCTCTCTGAAGCAAAGACTGAATAGGTCACATTGAAGAATTCCCCGCTCACAGCCGTTTCTGGAGGCCTTTGCACCCAAGCCATCTCCAGGCCTAGAAGCAACACAATCACAGGCCAACATATTTGCAATACTTTTCTACTTCACAGATGCATACAAATGTAAGATTTTCTCTATAGCGATTTTCATCCATTGTTCCTATTGCTTTTTATGAGCCCAAAACCAGTCACCCATTTTAGCGGCTGTATAGATAAAGACTAATGCCTATTAAGTGATCAGTCTGATACTCACTTAGAAAAGATTAAGCAATTGGAAAAATATGACAAAAAAACCTGGTCACATTATCTAGAGTAACTTTGCTCCCAATATAATGCAGTGGTGCTTGTCCTGATACATTTGCTTTCCTCTTTGATTAGGCAATAAACACTGCTCTTTGTTCTTGGCTGCCTTCATTGAGGCATCTCATTATGAAAGAAGAACAGACAACTCTAGCACACATGAAATTCAAAAATTCAAAACCCTTAATCCCATGAGACATAAATTATATATACTAATAATTGTATATATAAGAAAGCATTGTCATTTTATAAAACCATATTGCGTCTAGAACAGCGAACAGGGGAAGGAGTGCTGCTCAGACATACGTCATTTTCCATTTCCACACTCTCACTGGGAAAGATGATTTGTCCCTGTCATCTCTGTTGTCCCTGGGACACCGTATTACCTGCTCTGAGCCTGGGAATGAAGTGAGATAAGAGATTGGAGAAGTTTTTAATACATATTGTTAAGCAACACTATCAAAATCTTCCCACTCCATTCACCTACCTCTTTCCATACTGTTGGAGGAAGGTTTTAATTTGCACCACATCAAATTACTTACATCACACAAGTCTGTAGCTCTGTTTATCTGCAAGTTTTAAACCCCTTCTGTGGAGAATGGTTAAACCTGCCCTTCAAGAGATCCTCACTTTTTTGTTGTTGATGTTCAATTATAACTCCTTTATTACTCTGGAGTTGTTTTTACAAGTGTATTCTTCACTTGTACTGTTAGTGAAGTTTTTTTTTTTTCTAAACATAATTCCCTTTCAGATAGAAAGAAGCAAATTGTAAAATAACCTCTTGATTTTACACCTACCTTGAAAAGTAAACACTCGTTATAAATACTAACACTATGAGAGAAACTACAACACACAGATTTGCAAAAAACACTAGTGTGATTTGCACTAAAAGGTAAGAGAGCTGAGCTTCGAAGAATGTGAGAACAAAGGCAAAAGGCCAGCATAAATTTCAGTTAAATTACATTCTGCTTCCCTTTAAAGGTGTCAGGAAGATAAACAAAAATCTTCTTTCAACAACAGAGCTCCCACATCTAAAAGCTTTGAAGATCTTTTGTTAAAAGCTATGTTATAAGCCTCTTGCTTTGCTTTTAGCAAGACCCAGAAGATGACAAGGAAGAACCTCAGTGAAAGGCAGGACCGAGCTTGGAATTAATTCTAAAACCGGTTGTAAAAGGCATTAATTAAGCAATTTTTCCCTTGTACTCAGTTCACACTCTCATTATGAGTAAGAATGGTTTAAACAAGTCATCTGTTCTGATAAATAGAAGTTTCAGTGTTAAAGCAATAGTAAATCCATTCAGGAATAAAAGTCGTAGTAGACAATCGTTCAGATAGATTTGAATTTCACTGTTCCGATGGAACTCTTTGGAAAATATTTAACTGAAATATTAAGCTCAGAGTGTGAGTCAGCAGTATATTTCCTGGAGTGTTTTATCAGTATTAGTTTCTCAGGTGTTCTTGTTTTTCTAAAAACCTTACTGAAACATATTGTTTCCAGTCCTTTCCTTTACAACATAAAAGTGTTCCTTTATATCAGTTATTTATCAGTTACAGAGTCACAAAATCACAGAACAGTTTAAATTGGAAGGCACCTCTGGAAATCATTTGGTCCAACCCCGTGTTGCTACCGGCAGTGTCACCTACAGCAGGCTGCTTAGATTTTGTCTAGTTAGGTTTTGAAAATCTCCAAGGATGGAGAAACCATAACCTTTCCGGGCAACCTATTCTACTGTTTGATCACTCTTACGGTATAAAAGGTTTTTCATATATTAAATTGTATTTCCCATATTCCAGTTGCTTTTTAATTATTTTTCAATCTCAAACAGTATCTTTCTATTTTTTATTATCTCATCATATAAATTCATTTTTGAAACTGACCAGAATAAGTGGTTAAAGATCTCAGATTTTTTTTAAAGTACTTGTGGAACACAGTTTTGAGCAAGGTGGAAAAGCATGACTTGTGAAACCAGTGATTTTGCTTGCTGACTGGAGAGTTTAAACACAGTCCACTTGCAAACTGACACAACAAAATCTCAGCAATGACTCAATACAATTTGCTGCAATGCGGAGCTGCCTGCTTGCTTTGTTTGGATGAAGTTGCATTTGGTTTTCCAATGAGAAATTCAATGTTTTCCGTTTCTTTCTGGGGGAAGAGATTCAGCTGTTGCTATTACTTTTTCTTTTGGAACCAATGAATATTGGACAAATAATTGCTCTGAAGTATCTTTTGGCCATTTTCTTTCACCTGTTTCTCTAGAAAGAGAGGCTGTCACTGATTCAGATGTTTACACTATGCATAACATTTGTCATGAGTTAGGTGTTATTCTGAGTACTTAAATTTTGGGTTTTCAACCATTCCGCAAGCAAGAGATTATCTTTCTCAAGCAGCTATAGGACTCACTCACCTCCACAGTCCAGCATGTTATACTCATCTGGCTTTTCCAGGGGCCAACAGTCATAGTCTTTGTTATCTAAATCATGCCACCCTTCCACTAACATCACCTGCTGTAAAAAAAGCATATGAACAGACTCCAGAAAACACAGTATGGTAACAGAGGAAAGATGACTTCCATCTCCAAATTTTACATTTCTTCTAGAGAAATCAAACTAAATGCAGAAACACAGCCTGGCATATTTCACTTTCTTCCACTTCTGAAGAGCAAAAAATGACAGCTTCCCAGGGGTATACAAAGTGGATCAGTATATTATTTTGATCTATCCAGAAATTAGCCAAGAAATAATGAGGGGACTTAAGTAATCCTTCTCTTGCAGAAAGTTTTCTCTACAAAGAGTGAGTGGTTCCGGGACCATATGCAGAGAGACATTTGATTTAAAGAGCAGTTTTATTTGCTTTTAAAACGGCACACATCCCTGCTCCAAACTGCCCAGTTTCTTTTAATCTTTTACACCTAAACTGCTTGAATGAGTCACTTTTGTTACACCTTTGCTAACACAACTGTTAATTATGTATGTTAGAGATGTTAAAAATATATACTGTTAAACTATATAATTACAGATAAGATTGCATAAGCCTATTACAGGTAGAATACAGCATCATAATACCATACAGATTGAATTGCAACCATAGCAAAATATATAATATACCTACATATATATTATACATCATAATAGATATATTAATCATCTCTTAAAATATACACTTTAGGCTACATATGAACAGAACAGAATATGTTATAATAATGCCCCCTGGACTTACTCCACTTCTAGTAAAAGATAAGAGTTTCTATTCGTATAATCTACTATTATTTTTCTATGTATTATTGGAGGATAATAGTCTACTGGATTATGAAATTACTTATCACAGTATTCATGGAATACAACAGAATTATACAACTGATTTTTCCAACATATTCTTTTTATTTTCTACATTACTAAAATAACATTCAACAGTTGCCTGGTATAAATAGCTGTCTCACCGCGATAAGCCGTATACAGTTCTTTCTGTATGCCCAGAGCACAGCAATAAGTTCTGACAAGCAGATCTGTGTAGTTTACCTACCAATAAACTGAGGAGGCTTCGGAACCCTAAGGCTGGTGTTTTGACAGCTCTCATTCTCCCTGTCATGCACCCAGCTCACCAAGCGACAGGACTGCTTCTGATCTTGCTGTTGCTACTGAATTAGATGCCCTTACCTGAGAAGGGGGTTGCTAGGCAAGCTGATCCTGGCGACTCCAGCTGCTGCAGCTGTTCTGCCACCTCCTTCCCTCTTCTTTCCTACCCTACTTTTTCTTGGAGCAGGGTGGAAACACCTT